>NC_068392.1:11725208-12025208 GCF_023724105.1 Carassius gibelio | reverse complement strand
TGACAAAATACTATTATAAACTAGGTTCATGGATAGTTCAGCAGCAAAAGATAGAAACCAGTTAAATCGAACGATTCATTTGCGAACCAGACATAAATATTACAAAGGGAAGAGATTTTGATACGGAATGTATTAAATCAGTGCATTTGTTTATTGAGCCTTTTCTTTGAACAGTTTTAAACCTCAATTAATGTGCGCACTTGAAGAGAGTTTCATGGTTTTTACTGTAACCAAACACAACATGCAGATTCTTTACTGAATGGAGGATAACAGACAGGCACAGTGGAAAGTGTTTATGTGAACTTGAGTTTAATGACTTCAATATTTATCTCTACCTCACATTTGAACTATGGAGCAGCTTCAGAACACTTGAAATATGTGCAAGAAAACATTTTGGTGCTTTATAATGTTTTTGTGCCTTCAATTGGGGTTTTGGGCTCGACAATAACCCAGAATAGTATATCGGATTTGGATCGGTCTTGTCTGATCAATACCCGATCCGCAGAAAATGCAGGTATCGGAGCCGATACAGATCCCGAGTATCGGATCGATGCATTTATAGTTTTGTGTGTGTGTGTGTAAAAGTTAGTTTGTAATTAAGCGATATGTTTTCTTTAATTTAGTGGCCCAAAACATATCTAGAGAGCAGGCATTTTATTATTTAATTATACAGAATAAAATGTGAAAATTTTTCTGAATGTAATTTGAATTTGTTCTAAATTTAAAAATAACAATTTAAACTATTCTTATACTGCCAAAAATATTTTAAAACCAAATATACATTTTTCTTTGAAAAGGTTCTTGTATGTTGTTTCTGGTACTAGACGGAATGACCACTTGTTGTTAATTAGCTAATTGGCAGATGCCGATTATTAGAGTTGCAGTTAATCTGTAAATGTGCACTAGGTTTGGATCACTTTTTGTTTTGCTGATAATCTGCTTCGAAAATGTTTACTTTACATTTTAGTAGACATTTTTTACCAGATTTTTAGTGAGAAAAACATTAAAAGTTTTGCCAAAATTCTTTCAGTTTTAAGCTAAAATAAAGTATAAATAAAATAATAATATAAATAAAATATAATAAAAATATAAAATATAAAAAGAATAAAATATTAAATATTAAAGTTAAGATGCATGGATGTGTCTTTTTGAAGTATTTACTAATTAAATTTTTCTTATTTTCATTCCAAAAATCAAAAGTGAGTCCACATTTAAGTCCAACTACATAATGAATGTTAAAAGCACTGGATTTACTTTTGGGTCACTGAAAGAGGCATGAGTCTAAGTTTGAGCACTTTAGTATTTTGCAAAACCTGACTTCATTTAGAGGCAGAAGGAATCCATTTCTAGTTTATAGTGCTTGCAGAACATACTAAACAATAAGTGCTTCTGTTGATGTAAATGTTGCCTTGATATCTAAAACAAAACAATGCAAGATGTTAAATGTTTATAATAAAAAAACCTTCAGAATATTTGCCAAAACAATTTTCACCAAAGAATATATTTTGTAATAATGTTGGTAACCAAACAATTGATGGTAACCATTGACTTAGTATGGACAAAAATACTATGGAAGTCAATGGCTACTGTCAACCAAAAATTATGATATGGTAACAATATTTAAAATGTGTTCAACTGAAATATTTAGAAGCGGTTAAGGCTGCATTATTAATCGTGATTGTCATGCGCATTTAACCAGTAAAGAAGATTCTTTGATTAACAGTAAATTTCCCATCACCTGCTTTCAGTTGGACCAGCATTTACTACACAGAGCCATAGTTTTTTGACAAACTATGCAAAACGCGTTATGAAATTGAAGAAATAATTTGCGATAAGGACAGCTGTTTGCGTATCTTCTCAGTGAACTGCGGCTCTGTGTAGTAAATGCTTCTTCATCTGAGAGCATGTGAAAATACCAAATTTAATAACATGTTTTTACTCCAAACTCACTTCATAACGTCAGTCGAGTGTTGAAATAAATCTTTCTGTGAGATGATGTGGCTTCGTAAACAGAATAATTAAGGCACACAATACTTCATTATATCTGAAGCATTAAGTGTTGATTAGCATTTAATTATAGATATACTTTATTATGTTAAAAAAATGATTAAGAACTCAGATAAACCAGATATTGCCATAGTTGTGTGTTTATTAGTCACGTTGAATCAATGAAGCAGTTAAGTTTTCTGTTTATTTGGCTGCAGCAATAGGCACTTCCTGGATTCCTTCTTTGGAACATATGTTTTCTCAGCGTGAGAGCTCCCTCTGGCCTTTAAATGGAGATTTACTGCTGATCACAGAACTGCTTCAATTGCAGCTTATGCCTAATCGCAATTTATTGCCATTGCGATGTAATTTTGATTAAATGTGCAGCCCTAGAAGCAGTTCATTATTGAGAAACTTCACTAGAAAACACCCTGAATAGCAAACAGTTTTATTGCCTAGTTACTTATTTAATTACCTAAAGTTAATTTTTAATTTCCAGTTTGGAATTTGGTTAAATGAAATCTTTAAATGAGTGTCTTTTATATTCTGACCACATTGTGTTTGGTTACAGACATTCAGAGATTTTTTTTTTTTTTTGCAATAATTTGCCTTGGTGCTCGATAAATGGGCTACAGGTTTTAATTGAGTTTTACTGTTCAATTTGAAGGGTCTCCAGTGTCGTGGCTCTTTGACAGGTCTCATTAACGTGAAAGGTGTCGTTCTCAGTGGATTGGATTCCTCTGGTGAGGTGACGCTGGCCGACTGTTTCCACGGCAGTGTATGATTGTCAGGAGCGCTGCTCTGGACCCTAATTCTATTACCGGGTTCACACATCCGCCTCCACTGGAGATCATTAAAGGAGGGAGGATTTGTTCTTGTAGCCGTGCCTGGAATGGTCGATGCATCTTATTTTGTTTGTTTGTTTGTTTCACAGGGGTGTAAGGGACTGCTGCTGTTACGCTGCTGTTACAATGGACGCCCAATCACAAGGCCAGCAGTCTCCAGTGCCAGTGTTTCAGCCACAGGTTTGTGTACTCATACATAAACACAAACACACATACAGTCTAGCCAAACGTTCTTTGTAATCTCTTTATATAGTCATTCTACAAGGCCACTTGAGGGGTTTTTTGGCGTCTACCATCCTGACTCACCACCTGCTTGCTTAGCAGCATGTAGCACGAGCCTGTCGCCCTCTTTCACATGCACATCTGCCCCCGTCAAATCTCCCCGTGTCTGTCAATCCACCCGCAGAGAGACAGGCGGTGGTCTGCTCTGGCTGTCTCTCCGCTGTGCCGGGTGAGAGGTGATAATGAGATTCTGCTCTTTCCTCAAGCACACAGGAGCCATCATGTGTTTCCAGTGCCAGAGACAGAGGTGTTGGAAATCTGCTGCTTTTAGCAGTCTTTTGCTCTCTCTTTCTTCCTCATTCGCTCTCTTAATCTCTCTTTTGTCAGACTTTCTTTTCATACCCTCCAGACTAATTCCCTCCAATCACCCGACTCATTTATTGTAAGTCGTCTTGTGGTAGGTCATGAGTTATGTTTAAATTAGAGGTTGAACATTTTTAATGACTGCCGATACCAGCCTTTGGAGTCTTCATTTGATTATCAAATACAATAAAAGTTTTATTTGATCTATTTTATATGAGGAGCATCTTTCTTGTATAAATATATAAATAATAATTAAAAATAATAATTATATAATTAATATATAAATATTTGTATTTATTTTATTATAGAAGAGCAAAATATAGAAACTTGCCTTGTGAAAGAGAAACTTTACTTGCGTTTTCCATCTGGTGAAAGTATATATTTGTTTTATTTGGTCAATATAAAAACATCATCTGGTGATTGCTTGGGTCTAGGCCTTAGCGATTTCTTTGTCATTGCTTAGACATGAAAGTTATTGGTATCATATGATTGAAACACTGGGAATTAATTTATCAAGAGAGATTAATAAAAAAAATTATTATTATTTTTTTTTTTCTTCAGTGGAAGAGAACAAAAAATGTTCAAGAACATTAACGTAATCAAAGCCATTGACAAGTCTAATTAAAAATTATTTGTTTCTGGTATTTCATTTTCTTAGTTCTAAATGAGAATCATGTTCAATTCCGATTTTTAAGCTTTGTTTTTGTTTTTACTTGGAAAAAAGCATTTAGGTTTGACTTTTAATTTTTTGTTGTTTAGAAAGTAAGAGTAATCATTAACCTGACATGAAGTAATCTATAGCTAAACTTACACTGAGCGTTGCGTTTAAACTTCAAACATCAAATGTCTTACATACATTGATTTATGTTTAAACATATGTTGACTTTTGCAGATAACGAGGGGAAAATGAAAAATCCAGTCGTTTTTTAAAATCAGTATGTTTACATACTGTTTAAATATTTTGTTTAAATATTTTAAATGGGATGGAAAGACCCAAGCATAGAGAAATTCCAGTATTTATGATATTCCAGATAACATTTCTAAATACTGGTTTGCAGGGATGGATTGCAGCAAATGCGGGTGATTTTGTGTTGTGGCGGGTAAACTCACTTCACCTACCGGCCACCGTGGCGGGTAAATAAAAATCGCATACTGTTTCACCCGGCTGTTGGACAAAAAAGTTAAATTCCATCCCTGGTGTGTGTACGACACGCAATAAAGTGTAATATCATCCGAAGCAGCTCTGTGGAGAGAGGCAGTGTAAGCCGAGCTCGAAACGGCGGCATTGTTCCCAGTGCAATGTTTGCAGCTGAAGTCAGTGGAGTTGGCGGAGTGATATAATTGTTGGTTATTTACAGTACGTTTTATAGCACGCGCTCATGATATACAAGATCGCGTGAAGAGTTGAATTTGTTATCGCACACAAATTTCCGCATACTGTAACGTCTCTGTCAAACCCCGGTGAGTTCATTCTCCTCCAGCATTCTGCAGCATTTTAGATTATATGGACAGTTTGTATTTATCTTATTGTTTTTAACGGCATAATAAGCAAACTAACAAACAGTATTATCGGTCGCATGTCTAATAACTGCTGTCCGGGGGATGCATTTTATTTCCAGTCTTCAAGTACTTTTTCAGAAGTTAGCTCTGTGGCTAGTAAGTTGTTACGCTGTTCATTTTTGTTTGTAGAAACAACATTGTATCGCTACACATGTTTGACAGCTCTGGCGTGACGAGTGCGTTAAAACAATGTATTAAAAACGTGCGTTCGTTTGTCGACGGCGTAAAAGTTTGCGAGCCGAGAATTCTTTCAGTGATAGTTTTGAACTGACTTTTCCCCACGTGTTCCTTCAACCACAAAAAATAAAATAAAAATCCTTTCCTTTGGAATTAAATACAACTTTATTAATGCGTACGAAAAAATTTCTGTGCATTAAAAAAGTACATTGAGACTTGAGATTAAATAAACTACTTAAGTATTGTAGATCTTGTAGTTTTAATTTTCACATGCAGTTACACATCGGTTAAAAACAAAAAAGTGGCTGGTAAAAACATTGAGTGGCTGGTAGATTTAGAAATAAAAAAAAAATAATAATAAAAAAAGTTAATTTCCATCCCTGCTGGTTTGGTTCCAATTATTTATGGGAGTTTTGATTAAACAATTAACTGCTTTTGGAAATTCATAAGTTTTGGGCTCATATAGTGTCTTGAAATTTTTAAACATACTTATTTTATTATAAGGTATTGGCCAATAAATTGGAATATGAATTTTTTAAAACATTAGTAATTAGGCAAAATGCAGTATCGCTTGACCTTCAGTAAGACATTGAATGGTCTTGTTGTACTAAATCTGATGATTGTTTAATACAGCCAGGCGGTGAAAACTACAGGCCCACCGTCATCAATAAAGCATGAGAGACATTTGACATAAGTTTGAATGCAACACTCAAGGTAACTCTGGCAATGGATTACACCTTAACAGCTTAACCGCTTAAGAGAATGACATACAAGACTCTCAACAAGCATCCAAGATCGGCTTGTATTCCCTTGGAAGAAAAAAAGCAACCAAAAATGCTGAATTTTGTATGCAGCCAGCATACGCTGATATCATATCTTCAAGTCCCCAAGGTTTGATGGATATGCATAGGAGATGCCGGATGAGTCGGTAAGGCGTGCATATTTGATGGCGCATTTGCTCTTGGAGCGAGTAGGAGGGCGAGATCTTCGGATCCGATTTTAATCGTCACGGCAGATTTTTTGACGAAGTGAAATCCCTTGTAAAGCAATAGTTTTAAATAGTTGAGCAGATTGAAGAGGAGTGGGGTGAAGAAGGTATAAATATTGCATGGGTTGGGCCTGAAGAGAGATGTTGATGAAAAAGATGCGAACAGGATCTCCTTCCTTGCCCCCTCCCCCACCACCACCACGAAGATCCCCCCTCCAGCACCCACCAACCAACACCACCACCACCAAGCAACATCTTGCAACTCTACCACCTCTTCAGCACTTCGGTTGTCCTTTCCTTGGCAGCCGCTGGCAGTGTTGTGCTGTCAGCTTACACCTAGTCTCCACATTGCTGCCGCCCCGTCCTCAGTCATTCTCCTCCTGTCTTGCATCCCCTGTCATGTGGCCACACGTCTGCATTTCTCTTTTTACACTTGTCACCAGTGGCCAACCCTCCATCCTTTGCTGTTGCTCCTGTGATGTGTTGTCCCTTTCAGTCATTTACCCAGCATGCTCTGCTGCATCTTCCATCCCCTCTGACCTGTTTTTTTTTTGACTAAAGTGACACTTCAAAACTAAAGCTTAAAATATACTTTATTTTTTACTCAAAGGTGGCAACACTGCACATACCTGTTGATTCACAGGTAAAAAAAAAACAACACAGATGAGTTGGAACAACAACTATAACGCAATAACAATTGTGGCTTATGTTGACAAGCTATTATATAAGGGTAAAAGAGATTGCATAAATCTAGTTTAAATTAAATATACATCTTTTTTGATCATGACCTCTAGAGAGAAATAGCTCTAAACAAGAAACAAAATGTTTTAGTGTGCATTTTTCCATTTACCATTGCTCATCAAAATTTTACTTGGGTGGAATCCAGTCGTTTTGAGTTAAGGCGCAAAATGTTCCCTGCACAGATTTAAATTGGTCACGTGAATTTGCTGCATTGACCTAGCAAAAGTTGCTTGGTACGCGAGTGGCTTCTGCATGAGCTGTGCTTTATTATGCACTGCTATGCTATTAACAATAGACCGTTTCTTCGTGTGCATTTCACTTATCTGAGTGTGTCAAATCAAAATTAGCAAAATTTTGCAAGCAATATTAAGTAATTATAGAAATCTGGACGATCAGCAGTTTTGTGTGAGGGAGAAAAAGTTCCCAATGCAGATGTCGCTCATTCAAGTTGGTCACACAAATTGCAACACTGACCAACAGAAAACAGCTTGGTTTAAAAGTAACTTCTCTGTCAGCTGTACTTCATGCATCACTACACTATTGACAACAGGCAGATTTTTTGCTTGCACAATTTTGCTGACATTTCACTAATGTGACTGTGTCTTATTGCAAAGTTTTGTGTCAAAGTTGTTTGGCTTCCCAATTCAAGCCCCTTCCCCCTGACCTCCGTGGATTATTTTTGTTTTCTCCGCTTCACGCAGAGTGGCAACGAGCCCTTTGAGCTCTCGCCCCTCCTGCAAGCTGCAATCTGTACAAACCGTGTCACGCCGCTGTCGAGTGACCCCGGCGGTCATGGAGATCCTCGGCTGCTGCGGTTCATCTCGTGTCAGCTCAGTGCTCTAAATTGTGTGACAGTGCAAAGCCACGGATAAGACAAGCTGTCAGTCAGGGCGCCCCTGCTGCCCTTTGAAGGCGAGGCCAGGGGGCAGAAAGGTGCCGCAAATGGCCTGTGAAGTTTACATACACTGCCCACTGCTAAACAGATTACCTCTAATGAAGTGTCTGGAGCTCAGGCCGCGTCAGACCTAATCCTGGCTGGCAGTGCGTCCCTTCGGCTGCCAAAAAAGCCGCCACCCTCTGGCCTCCTCCCGCCGCTATGCCGGCCTCCCCAGCGCTGGGAGGTGCCCGTCGTTAATCAGGCCGGACAGTGCGCGAGCTGACATGCAAATGTAGGTCATTGCATATGTAAATGTGTGATTAGTGAGCCGCATGCCAGAACACATTAGCTCGACTTTGCTCTCAGCATGCGCTTGTCATGCCGCTTTAGAGGCTCATGCTAACATTTGTCAAGCGACTATGCAGGGAGTGAAAGCAATGCCTTGGCCCTCTGCGGACCATCCGCTGCTGACCAAATCAGCACCATACATATCTATCAGCTGTGGGTCAATGACAAAATAGTGTCCACAATAAACAAAGGCAAAATCTTTTAAAAATCTATTGCAAAGTTCTTAGAAATGCACTCTTTGTGTTTATGTGGGCATCATATGGTTTCGAAAGTTATGTATGCTATTTTCAAAAGTTACAATTTCAAGTCCAAAATCATTTGGTGTAACTCAAGTATAATGTAAATATTTATAAGAAAATAGGTTTCTAAGGTAAAGTTTTTTATTACATAAATATTATGTATTATTAATTATGTATTGAATTAATTTTTATATCTATTATTAATTTCACCACATGACGTTTGTGTGGGTCCACTACGATGTAATTTCCTGTTTTGTTTTTCTGCACCCCCTGGTTTTTATAAATATATTTATTTAATGTCATTAAAAATAAGTAATTTACATTCTTTAACTAATCAGTGTTATTTTAGCATTATTTATATACTGTTATAATATTTTAATGTTCCAGCATTTCTCGTTTTCATTATTTATGTTTTAATCTAATATTTGCTTTATTTGAGATTTTAATCTACAAAAACTATTTTTATAATTTTAGCACTATTTTAATAGTTTTAGTTTCTAATAGTTTTAGCATAAGTAAACCATAACAACACTTTTTTTTAAAGGGGGGGGAGGGTGAAATGCTATTTCATGCATACTGAGTTTTTTACACTGTTAAAGAGTTGGATTCCCATGCTAAACATGGACAAAGAAAAAAAAAAAGACGACATAAAGTGGAACTTTGTCATTTTCCAAAACCGCTAAGCAAATATATACAGTTTCAGTACATACAACATAGAGATGTTGTTGCTGATGCTGCTCTTGTTAAATTTCAGCCTCTGGATCTGATTCTGGATCATAAATATACGTTGAATCTGACTGTTAGCCGTGGTTTGTTTTGGATGTTTTTTTCCTCACGGTAATGTCACAGCTTCCACATGCTCTCAACGCAAAAGCCTACTGGCGCTCGTGATTCTTTAGCTCCGCCCACACGTCACGCCTCCAGACAGTCGTGTTTTTCTGGGAAAAATTGGTACAGACTATCTTTCTCTTATGAATATAATAAAACTAAAGACTTTTTGGAGATATGAAGGATGCAGTACTACTCTATAGGTACTCAAGATTAACAGGATATTGAGTGAAAACGAGCATTTCACCCCCCCTTTAATGAAAACATGTGTCACTGACCCCATAGGTGTTTTATTTAATTTTTTTCTTGGTTTGTATAACCATTAAAAAAACATGAATTTTTCAACTTGTTATTTTGCTCAAATAACCATTTTTTTCATAATCCTCTTTGGATTTGACACCAAAAACCTGGTGTCTTGGTATCAAGCTAAAAATATTAGCTTGATATTGTTAAATTTAGTCAGATCCAGCTTTCTGTCTTCACTGCGGTGGCAGAAATAGAGCGCTGCTTCTGCTGCGCCAGATGTGTCCCTGGAAGAAGGGGCTGAGAGCGTGTTGTCACATGGAAAAACAAGCTACCTCAGTGTGTTAATTGGATGGGGCAATTCTTTGGCTCACACCTTTTTTTCCCCCCTTAAACCTGTCAAGTTAGAAAACAATGAAATTCTTAAATTGGTTTGCCCCTTGATCTACATCCACCCCTCCGGTGTCTATTCAAGCTGCAGTGCTTCTTGCAACTCATTTATTTCAGTTCAACCCATTATATATATATATATATATATATCAGACAGTTTTACACAATAATATTGATGGATTTGACAGATCGTCCAAGTATTCTGGTATTGTAAGACAGACATGGATGCCATTCACATCAAGTTGTCGTTTGTTGCTATGACTGGATATCCTAATCGCTGAATGTTTCGGGGAGTTGAGCGAAACTTAAGCTTGATTTGGAAACATAACATGGAAATATATTCCATGACTATAAATAAAAGAGATTCAACATGTTTACAAAAATAGGTTTGTGTCATCCTGCCCCTCCCTTTCACATCTTCACAATGTAATTTGCCTTCAAGGCCATCTCATGCCCATCCTCGGGTAGTTCGCCATGACATATTGCATTCCACTGTCTGTCACCTCCAGTTGCCAGAACGTTTGTGGAATTAAAGTTTACACTCGAAAAGCCTCTAAAGGTCAGAAGGCTAATTAATTAATTTATTTGCTCACACCATCTCCACTAACTGGTCCAGCATAAGTCACTTCAGAAGTAGGGATGTTACCACTCGCCTGATTCATCCAGATAGTATACAGCAAAGATTCATGTTGTGCTTTGGATTCAAAGTGGATGCTTTGTTGATTCGTTTCCACACTCTCTCGCCCTGACACATCGCCCTAATGACACCTTTCCCAGATGCCCTCCAGAGTTTTCTTCTTTCTTGGCGTATAAACAAACACAATCATGGAGTTTGCCTGGCAATGGCCGATCTGTGGGGACATGTTTGGTTTGTCGTTTTAAGTTTACGATGAATGAAAAGCACAAATGAAAACTGTGTGATGTGCATTTCGCTTTCTTGAAATGTTCTTGTTTTGTTCTTCACTTTCAGAAAATCCAACAGGATCTGGGCTATAACAATTTAGCCAATTTTCACATTGAAAAAAAGATTGGAAGAGGACAGTTCAGCGAGGTTTATCGAGCTACATACATGCTAGATCATACACCAGTAGCTTTGAAAAAAGTGCAGGTAAGAACTTTTCATGCTCTGTGTCTTTATTTGTGAAATATGTATATTTTACAGTATCTCTGCAATGAAATGTCTATGTTTGTTTTATGTCAGTTAAGTCTGGTGTAAACATTCCATTACTTTCCATTACAAAAACATTTTTCATTTTCATTTCAAAGCAAGTAAAATAACTAAGACTAATAAAAAAAAATATAGATAGTGAGTGAGAGAGAGCGAGAGAGAGAGAGAGAGAATAACTAGTAAAAATGACAAAACAGATATACATATATATTATATAATTTTTCAATGTATTCTTCATATTTTGGACAATGTGTTTGCTCTGAAATTGCTTGACAATGCCATTTTTAAATGTCGTTTTAATTTATTAAATTATTAAATGTTAATATTGTGATTAAATATTTACTGTGTATTGATTTGCAATAATTTTTATTTCACAATTTAATAATGTTGTTAAAGGTGTCGTATGTAGGATTGACAGCGAGTGGTCAAACTAAGTATTGCAATCCAAATTAAAAATATTGGAGAGGGTTTATTTCACCCGGCTCCTCCTCCTCAGACTTGACAGCGCGTGGGTTGCCAGATTGGCGACACCAACAGTAACGAGCGCACTTGATGATGAATGAAATTAAATATGCTGTTTTCCGCCAACTGGCAACCCATGGTGCCGAAATACAATTGGGTAAACTGACAGTGGACGGGTTTCACAAACCAAAACAGAGACTGACTTCCAGCCTAGAACACACATTTTCGAAAAAGGATAACTGACTATAGCATTGTTATTTCAGATAAACAAGTAACATATTTTTCGTACTATAAGTCGCACCTAAGTATAAGTCGCATCAGTCCAAAAATACATTATGACGAGGAAAAAATATATATATAAGTCGCACTGGACTATAAGTCACATTTATTTAGAACCAAGAGAAAACATTACTGCAGACGGTAATTTTTTCTCTTGGTTCATTTCTATTTGGTTCATGTCAAAATAATTGCAAATAAATATATAGGAATATTTGGTATGTGATCTGATTCTAATGAATGCTGAAGCATGACGCTGCTTTGAGAGATTCATGTTTGGATGGCAGTTTGTTGTAGTTTGTTACCTTGATTTATTTGTTCTGCTGCAACACATGATTATACAGCTGAAGGAAATTGTAAACATTTTTTATGATTTAATCCAAAGTTGTTTTTTTGGGGAACATTAAATCAGAATGAGCATAAAAATATTACACTGTAAAACATTACTGAATTGACTGATTGGAAAGCACCAAAACACTCTTTTTATAGAAGCAGCCATTAATACATTTACAAAATTTAGTTTAAACGGAAGCAGGCATCTGATTGGCTTTTTGCGCTGATAATCACGATTGAATCGGTTTCTTTTTCTGCCATAAAACATATTCATAGACATAGCCAGCACAAAAAAAGCTCCACATTTTCCTCTGGATGTGCAGAGCAGACGTGCTGGAAGAAATAATTGGCAAACTCCAGATTAAAAGACTGGTGCCCGGTTACCATCGCTTCTGCTTTCTTAACACACACAACAGTCGACTCTATCACTACCACTGACTTTATTAACACTAATGAGGAGCCCACAAACAATGGACATTTTTGTATATGCCATTAAAAATGACAGGTAGTGACAGTCTTTATTCAGTGAATATTTCCCATAATGCAGTTCATTCATGCCACTTGTTGTGTTCTCATAGTATTGAATTTAAAATGCTAACTTTAGAGCTCCAGTTACATAATATTTCATACTTATTGCAATGCAGATTTTTGGAGATCAACTATCAACTTCAATCTCTATGATTTTGTACGTGGTTCAAAGCTGTCCGGTTGGAAGTCCACTATGGGCAACGTTTCCACCTTTTGTGATTAGGATAATTATTATAGGAGATGTTTCCTGACGCAAATGTTGTGCAACCCTGATTGCACGATTGGAATAATGTCATATTCGGACTAGTTTCACTCTCTTTAGGTTTCAAAGTTTTTTTTGTTTGTTTTTTTTTTACTTTTGCCTTGAGATGCTCATAACATTTTCTGTTTGCTCTTTACACTTGATCAAAACAGTGTTTTAACAGATACATCGAACATACTGTCGGCATAATCAGCTTTGATATTCGAAAACAGCATAAACAAGCTCGTTTTACAACAACTATGACATAAGTTAAAGTCAGCCCGTTATAGCAAAATAAATTATCATCAATGCGAGCATGAAACTTTTATTTGAAATTTAAATAATAACAAATATTCATGCAATTGTATTTAAATAGTAATACAAAAATTAAATATGAGATAAATGTATTAATACAAATAAATAAGAAGTATATAAATATTCATTTGTAATAAAAAGATAAATACATTTAAATAAATTAAATGTATAATAATGTGTAATTTTAATAAATTAAAAGATAAATAAATACATGCAAAGACCAATACATTAATCAATACAAATAAATAAATAAATGAATAAAATAGAAGTGCAAATAAATACAGAAAATCAAAAGATAGAAAATATAGTATTTAATTAGTAACTAAAGTCAAATTAATTATTTGAAAGATAAATTAATTAATATGGTTAAATAAATATTGATTTGAGTTGCAAGGAGGAGGAAAGCATGAAGTGATAAGACTACTAGTACTGGTTAAACTGGTTAAAACCAAGTGCTGTGATTGACCAGTTAGAAGCATTTAAATGTTAAGTACAATTTGAAGTATTTTGGACAAACATTAAATAAAATTGGATGACCTAAAAATGAGCTCTGTCTTCTCGCACAGTTTTCCTGAGCCATTAACACAGGTGAATCTGGGAAAATAGGGACGCTTGAGGCTGCAGGGGTGTAGATGTGGTGGGGCAGGAGTTTGGGGGTCCTGGGTTTCAGTGAGACCCCCTCCTTCTTGCTTTACCACCCTGTACCAGTAACATTTTTTGCTTGCTTTTTCTTTTTCTGTCTTTATGTCTCTTACTCTTTTCTCTTTCTCTCTCCCTTTTGATCTTTTGATAGATATTCGACTTGATGGATGCCAAAGCTCGGCAAGATTGCATCAAAGAAATAGATCTCCTGAAGGTAAGAAACCAGAGAAAAGAGACCGACACCATGTGCTGCTATTAGGATCTCTAAAGGTGCCTCTGCCGAGACCTGATACCAGAGAAACAGAGCGAGCGAGAGAGAGAGAGATTGATCTGGATTAGACCTTCAGCTCTTTCTCCCCACCCCTCTCTCTCTCTTTCTCTCTCTTCCCCGTTCTCTTCTCGCTTTCTGTTGCAGAACACGGTCCTTTTTGTGTCGTTCCTTTAGGCCAAGATTTTTTTATTTTCTTTGCAGTGCCACAAAATACTGTTTTTCGACAATAAGCATTTAAGGCAAGCAGTTTTTCCACTTTGGAATTTGTGTTCATTTATTTGGGCACAGAGACTTAAATATGATAAATGGCTTTATATAATTATCCATATATAGTTTTATTCATTCATTATTAATTATAATAGTAATAATAATAATAATAATAATTTTTATTATTATATTATTGCCTTCACATTTAAAATATGTATGACTACTTTTTTATTATTTATGTCTGTGTATTTATTTTGAGTATGCAGGTAACACTACAATATAAAGGACATTTAGCACGTTCTCCCAGGAGTCATTTGATGTTTCTTAACAAGGTTTTTTTTTTCTTTTCTAATAAAAAATGATTTCATCAAACCACCATCAAAACACCTTGAACAGGCTGCTGCTTGCGGTAGCACAAGCACTAACGAAAGTTAATGACAACTCCAATAAGAGCTGACGTCTAGCTGATCTGAGGTGTCTGGATTCTCACTCTGCTCTGTTGTGTCTTTGAATCGGTTGTCGGATAAACCTTCCTTGAACACACACACACACACGCAGGCGCACACACTTCTCTCGGTGTTGTCATGCTAATTGTTTTGGCTCTGATTGCATCCATTGCGGAGCCAATTCTCCATCTTCTTTGAGACGAGATAATTGCTGCCTTTTTTCTCACTGCTATTTTTTATATGCTTGTTCTTTTGTACTGTATATACAGTAGTTATCTTACAAAAGGGCTGTTCACACTTACGGTGATCTCCCGCAACAAAGTGACCCAAAGTCATGTGTTTTCTACAAAAGTTGACGAATTTCGGCCAACTGGGTGGCAGCAACGACAAAGTTGAGAACTTCAAATGAACTTCAAAAACAAAGCTAATGATTCAAAAGGCTTTGTCTTTGCCCACATGCTGGATATCATCGACTTCTGAACAATTTTTGTGGCAACTGACAGTAAAGTGACCCGGCGACCTCCAGACTCTTTATGAGAATAGAGAAAGAAGCAAGGTGGTACTTTCAAGCCCCCTGAGATACATTTATTCCCACTGGAGGAAGCGGAGGTGGAGGGTGGAGAGGTCGCGTTGCTAGCGGAGTGATAAAGGTCAACGTCACGCTTCTTAACGACACTTTGCCAATCGAATGCGCTCGGGTCAGAGAGTACCACAAATCTGGTCTTCCTACCATGTTACTCCTCCTCTTCCTGTCTCTCATTCCCCCCTTTTTTGTCTCCTTTCCACATTAATTTATACTCTGGTGCTAATGAATTCAGTCATTATAACCAGCTCTCCTCAAGCCACTAACAAGCCGTTTGTATAGAACACAGGCTCATGCCTTCTACCTCAGTGGACAAAGCTGGGGGAAAATAAGAAAGAGTCACAAATCAAAATAATGAGGGAAACCGCCCCTCCCCGGCCTATATGTCTATTTGTTTTTCTGTCACTTTGAAACCACTCCCGTTTCCCATCGTAAACAAACGTTCACTGTTATGCAGAAATGTTTTGGTCTTTACGTTCAGAAATCGCAAACACTTGTATCATACCGATTTCGTAACCGCCCTCAGTTGATTTCTTCCTCTTATATTGCAGTCCATTCGAACCCTCAACTATTAGCATTTCAAGACTCGAGAGGAAGCAACGGGATTGCGAAATCACTAACAGAACGCACAAGTGTGGCTTCTCATAATATAGTTGTCATTCTAATTGGCGTCATCGTAAACAGAGGGTTGGCTTAATATTGTTCCCAATTGAAAACAAGAGTGAAATTATAGTGTTTAACGTGATTAAAGTCAACATCATGCTGCGTTTCATGTCCGCCACATTGGATGTGCCAGCTAAGGGGGAGCAAGAATGGGGTTGACACACTCACTGAAGCTGTGTGATCCAAAAATACATCTAACGAAAGTCACAGGATGGCGACAGAGGCGTGCACGTCCTCCCCTATATCAGCGTGGGGCATGAACATTTCTTTAATAATCCCCTCTGCTGTGTCACAGCGCGTAGCGTGGGCACGACACCCTCCCACTCACGAGGGTCTTTGCCTGTCTCGATACACTTGTTTCCTTTTATTTTGCAACCCCCACCCCCACAACTGTCTTTAGTGCAAGAACCGAATGCAACTTATTGACCAACCAACAGGAAACAGCCAAAAGCTGAAGGCTTGGGCGGAGGGGACCATTTCATCTGCCAAGCACTGCTGCTGGCTAGCCTACAAAAGCAATTTAGTGCTTTTGTTTTCCTCTGTTTATTAGCTGTTTTTTTTTTTTTTTAGGACAATCATCACTTATGCTATTGCTCATATTTAAGAGATGTGAACAAACCCATCTCTCTTAGTGTTAAACTTCATCTTACACTGTTTGTGCTACATATGTAAAGGATATATCAAAGCATGTGGCTTGAGCTGTGCTGTTATTGTCAGATACATACTGTACATTTTGCCTGGTTGATGATGAAATCTGTTGGACATAAATTAAATGAGTGCACGGGCCAAGTCTTATGCAGGGACTTCAAGATGGGCTTTTTGAATTTGGAGCACCCAGAAGACCATTTGTTAAGAACATAATTTAAATTGTTTTAAGATGTTCAGAAGGTAATTAGAGGTAGAGCATTGATGTCTAGATTAAAATGTTGTCTCACTGATGATGTATTTTTGTAAAATAATATATATATATATATATATATATATATATATATATATATATATATATAATTGAATAATAACTATATAATATTTATCTATGTTTATGTGTGTGTATGTATATATACATACCCACATACAAATGCACCCACACACACATTATTTGACTGGACATTGTTGGAGTTTATTTAGTTTATTTAATTAAATTTTATACCATAATTAACACTTCACAAATTATTTGACAACCCTAATTGTTACCCTTTTTTCAGTTTTTTTTTTCTGATATTACCACAGTAGTCATAAATGTGTTCCATTCAAGTCATTTGATTTTGAAGAGAGCAGACTAACTCTAATAATATCACGTTTACCTTCATACAAGCATCTGCTTTGGTTTGTGTCGCAGTCTTATTTGCAGGCTTTCCTGACCCACAGAGTCTTGTTAATATTTAAACAGTCACTGACATTCTGCCATTCTCCTCTGTCCCTGTTCTACACAGCAATTGAACCACCCCAATGTAATTAAATACCACGCGTCATTCATTGAAGAGAACGAGCTAAATATAGTACTGGAACTCGCAGACGCCGGGGACCTCTCACAAATGATAAAGGTAAGGACACATGCCGATTTGTCAGCGGTTTCCTTTTTCCTCCTCCAGAGTATTCCCACCATACCAGCTGCTAGTCTACCGACCAAAGGTAAAATGATATACATCCGACCATGTTTTAAGATACCTTTGCTTATGTTACACCAATCGTATCATGCAGCTTCCACACGTTCGATTCGCTCAGTCATCCTGTTTCCTCCTGACAACCCTACAGCTCGCATTTACAACCTGATGCTCCACATTTAATGGTCTGCATGTAAAACCCCTCACTTCCAAATCTCCTCCTGCATAAATCATTACCAGCACAAACAAAGCGTTTGCAGTAGAATTGTGTCAGTAAATGAGGAACAGGACAGATTCGTGTGATGATGCCTTCGACATATGCATCATAATGCACGCTTGCGCAAATATCCCGACTTCGGTCTGCTCCACCGCGCCGCTGGATTTCTCAGCCCTTCTGCTCTGCAGAGCTTTAATTAGTTTATTTTTTTATTAAACAGTGCAACTCCAAAGGTGTATACAGCAGCTAATCCGCTCAGCATTATACGAACGAACATTGAACCATATGTAAAACAGAAGCTTTTTATTCTTTTTGAATTTTTTTTTTTGTCAACCCCTCCCTAGTTCTCTCTGTCCATCTCGGAATTCAAATGAAATCAAATGGCCCCTTCATTTGCATGTACTTACAGAATATTGCATGTGCCGTGTTTGCTTTTTAAAGGCACAGAGGGGGCTGCCGCTCTCCCTCATTGACATCAAACAGCCCTCTGATATGCAAATAGAAAGGCAGGGGAAGAATAGATCCACCAGCTTTGTTTGGATGTGGGCCAAGGTTTTCTGGGGCTTGAGTCCGCTCGCTCGCTCACCACCGTTCTGATCATTTCTGCGAAGAGGTACGAGTGAGGACGATGCTCAAAATGACCAGAGTGAGCATTCGCCCAGTGATGTAATACGTCGCACTAAAATAACCTTTTTTGTTTTGTTAAACAATTCCCAAACTCTTTTAACTGCCTCGACAAGAAGGTTTACTTCATTGCCGGAGCCTCATTTATTGAGACTGCATGTGAAAAGGTCATAATTACGGAGTCGTTTTGACTAAGCAAGCTTCATTCTGTCTTAATTAATAACGTAACGTCATATTAGTTTCTGCTTTGAAGCGAGGTCGTGCACTCGTGGACCTCTAAAGCAACTGCGCTGGACAACACCGTGCTAAAAGCTTAGAATCACTGCAGAATTTTAAAAAGGATAATTTGATGCTGTATCCCACTCAGTGGTATAGGAGAATAATAGATGTTAGCTTGATTAAGTACTGAGCAGAATTGTCAGTGATGCTAAAACATCTGTTTAAAAAAAAATAAAAAATGGTGTGCTCTGTTGTGGAATAGGTGAAATGTAATGCCAAACACACTTGAAATCTGTGTTTAAGAGAAACCAGAGATGATTGGTCTGTGCAAATATGTTTTTTAGTGAAAATCCCACTATATTAAAAACATGTTAACGTTTAAAAGGACTCGGGTTGGGGTTTTTTGTCAAATTTTTCTCCGTAAAATCTTTCTTTCGATAATTTTACAGCAGTCATGGAAAATAATTGTGCAGATATAAAAATGTTAAATCCTTGAATCATATATATTTTATCTGATTTATGAGCAGATTGTTTGAGTTGGTGCTTTGAATTAAATTCATTGGTAATTCATTAGAGAATTGTTCTGATAATGGATTCACAAAGAACTAGATTGAAAGTCACGCCACATTATCAGTGTTAGAAATACAATGAATGTTTTACAGTATTTTAGTGAATTTAAACATATATACACACTGCTGTTCATTTGTTTAAATAAATAAACATGCAGAATGATTTCTGGAGGATCATGTGACACTGAAGACTGGAGTAATGATACTGAAAATACAGCTTGGAAAAATGGATAAATAATATATTGACCATGTATTTTGAAATAATATTAATAAAGGTTTGAAATTAAACTGTGATCTTTAGCATACGTTTTTTGGCTAATTAATACTTTGTATTGACTGATAGAATCACAAATATCAGCCAGTAACTACTATGTTAAGATATATTGTGCATTTGTAATGTAACGATCTTGTTGCCGTTATTAAAATGCATTGTATCAGATTCATGGAGATGTTTCTCAGTGCTTGTTGTGCATCTTGAAAGCCTCCCCAAATGTTTGTTTCCCCATGAGGCTCCTGCTGTACTCACAATTTTCAGATGTTTTCCATTGCAGTTGCTTCAAATGAAAAGGGAAGGAAAGTTTATTGAGGGGTTTCAATCTAGTGCCTGCATCAGATTATAGTCGAACCCAGAGCCCTTCACATTCATGGTCATCCTGTTGTGCTATTTTTAGAGTAGCAGGGGTCCATGCTGAGCTTTTAAGACACTTTACATATTAAGACATCGTAATTCTTCAAATGCTCATTTAGGTAGGGTGAACAGTTTGACTGCTAAACATTTAAAGTAAAATGTTGGTGTTCTGGGTTGACGAAGATTGCATGTGTCTATGAAAAGTCTATGCTGTCATCACAGCATAATTATTTATTTATTTGTTTATTGCCTGCAGCATTTCAAGAAACAAAAACGGCTGATTCCTGAGAAGACAGTATGGAAGTACTTTGTTCAGCTATGTAGTGCACTGGAGCACATGCACTCCCGCCGTGTCATGCACAGAGGTACACGTGCACACACACACACACACACACACATCTAGTGACATGTACATGTAGAAACAGGCTTTTAAGGGAATTTTAACAAAAAAAAAAAGTTACCCTTTCACTGACTCTTAACCCCTTTGCGTGCAAACATCGCTGACGGCCCCAGTTTATTATTGTTTCACTTTCACAGCACATTAAACATCACTGTCTTACTTCATCTGGACAAACTGTGCATCAATGGAAAGTTTAAAGACTCAAGCTTCGATATTTGACCAATATTTTGATAAAACATTGTTGCAGTGACAGATATTTAGTGATTTATGTCAGGAGTGCAAAATAATAAATCCGTATTATGCCACATTTTGAATAGAAATTCACAACTCACTCATATTCAGTCACGTCAAGAGCGGTTTATTTGTGTTCACATAGACTCACTGAACAGCGTCAATAAGGATTTACAGACCAAAGATGCATATCTGCGGAGATATATGGATATATTTACTGATGTTTACTTCATATTTCTTCAGACAGAATCGTCATTACTATTCATTTTCCACGGATTTACGCGATCAGATGATAAACAGCCTCTCCCAGCGATCTCTGTGTGCGTGCAGTAGTCACAGCTCGTGCGGTGTGTGACTCAGACTCTGATTGGGTCTTTCAAACGTCAATCTTAGAGTTTCATATCTGGACACCGCCCCATCGTGTCACATGCTTCCTGCACACTTCCTGGTAGTTATCTGGCCAAAACAACACTAAAACACCTCTGTACACACAAAATATCCGAATAATAAACCCGCGATTACGATAGTAAAGCTTGGTATGAGAATTTCTTGAGATCTGGGGCGTTTTTATAAAAAAAATCGAAAATGTACATCGGAAATGCTAACTTGTGCAGCGATGAAAAAGGCTACAAATAACATATTTTTAGAACAGTAAACGACCAAATTCCACCCCTGATCGCTAAAGGAAGTTATTATAAACACTCGATTGGGGTTTAAAGTGAGTTTTGAGTAAAAGTGTACTAATAATTTCATAAATTGTCAGATGTAGCTTGATGCTAACGTTAGCACCAATGCTACTAATAGCAGGTGCTTTTCTTCTTCATAATGCATTTTTGTCTCAATAATTCACGTAAGGTCGTAAGAAAATGTTTTGTTGTATTTTTATAGTAAGACTTTTGATAAATAAGGGCTAAATGCAAAGAGAGACTGAAGTGAGATCGCTGCTTTGTTGCTTTGTAAAGCCTGAAAAACCACAATCAAGGCTAATAAAGGTGGAATAAAAACAAAAGAATAATGATAAAAGAATAATGCAGATAATGTGTCATACTTGGCTGAGGTGTGAAAGAACCGTTTGGTGAGAACAATACAATCATGATTCGGGCAGTTTTCAACAGTTAAACATACACAAAGAGCACAGGAAAGTTTACATGTGAGATCTTACAGAGATGACAAGGGCCATAAATCAATCTGATTAGCCTTCTCTAAAAACACACATGACATGGCCTTAGAAAATATTTCATAAAATTCACAGTTTTACGATTCGAATATGAAATTTTTTATGAAGTCTTGGAAGACTTGTGGCCTTAGCTACACTGTGTTTTCAAACTCATTTCCTACATCAAAATTTTTTTAAATACATTTAAAACATATGTTTTTAATATATTTTTTTTTTTTTTATGTTTGAGCTTATATATCTCTATTATCATAACAGTCTGAGTGATTCTGATTCCTGAACAGTAAACTTTAAAGTGTCAGCTTTGTGAACAAAGGTTGATTATGTATCTAGTCATAAAGAATCATGAGCAGAAACCTTTTTATTTTGGGTATGTAATTTCGGTCTCCATGCCAAAAAAGGGGGGTTACTAGTAAGGGGTTAAATGAATAGTTCACCCAGTTTTTCTTCATCTGAACAGATTTGGAGAAATTCAGCATTCCATCATTTGCTCATCAGTGGGTCCTCTGCAGTGAATGAGTGCCATCAGAATGAGAGTCCAATCAGCTATTTAAAAAAAAATCACAATAATCCACACCACTCCAGTCCATCAAATAACATCTTAAGAAGTGAAAAGTTGCATGTTTGTAAGAAACAAGTTCATAATTAAGGTTGCAATTTTAAACAGTAACTTCTTGCCAAAAATACAAATCAAAATACAAGTCCATAATAATACCAGTGGAAAAAGTCCATCCCCTGTTGTCCTCTCACATCAAAATCCACTGACATATATGTTTAAAACCATTTGGAATGTTTTTACTTGTAAACAGTGCTTGATCTGTGTATATTTCTCTCCTGAATCAGACAAGGCAACCTTTTCACTGGAGTAAACAATATTATGGATAGGGGACTCATGTTTTCGCCAGAAGCAATGGTTAAAAACAATTTAATGATGGATTTGTTTTTTACAAATATGCAGCTTTTCACTTCTCAAGATGTTATTTGATGGACTGGAGTGGTGTGGATTATTGTGATGTTTTTATCTGCTGTTTGGATTCTCATTCTGACGGCACCCATTCACTGGAGAGGATCCATTGGTTGAGTCAGTGATATAATGCTGAATTTCTCCAAATCTGTTCCAACGAAGAAACACTCGTCTACATTAGATGGGTTGAGGGTTAGTACATTTTTTGGCGAACTCTTCCTTTACAGTTCTCTTCCTGCTAAATTTTCTAGACTAAAAATGTTATTTTTTTTATTCCCCATTGCAATAGTGTAGCTATGTGTAAAGCACACAATCCACATTACCAACTTGAAAAAATATTCAAGATTCCTGATCTTGTGAATTCCTATTAAAATTGTTGGAAATTTGGCGGCAAAAAAAAACAAAACAATGAACACTGGTAAAGTTGAAGTCTGACAGAAGATGGTTAATAGATGGATAAATAAATGTTACCATGTATTTCTGTAAACCGAATTTACAATTAAAAAACTCACAATGATGTTCATCAGGGTGGACAAGTTGCTAAAAGGTTGATGTCCATGTGTTTTCTGGTGAGGAGAACTGTCTTTTTCAATATTGACTAGTCGTTGGGTTATCTAGGAGATAATTGTGACTAATCTGAAGTTTTACAAAGTTCAACTGTCAAAACAGTAAAACTACCAAAACAAATCTAAATAAAAACATACATGTATAAGCTGGTCAACCAACTTATTATACAGGTTCATCTCAATAAATTAGAATGTCGTTGAAAAGTTTATTTCAGTAATTCAACTCAAATTGTGAAACTCGTGTATTAAATAAATTTAGTGCACACAAACTGAAGTAGTTTAAGTAGTTTGGTTCTTTTAATTGTGATGATTTTGGCTTACATTTAACAAAAAACCCACCAATTCACCAACATCATCTCAACAAATTAGAATATGGTCACATGCCAATCAACTAATCAACTCAACAACAGCAAAGGTTTCCTGAGCCTTCAAAATGGTTTCTCAGTTTGGTTCACCAGGCTACACAATCATGGGGAAGACTGCTGATCACAAGGAGGGTAAGCCACAAACATTAATTGCCAAAGAAGCTGGCTGTTCACAGAGTGCTGTATTCAAGCATGTTAACAGGAAGTTGAATAAAAGGAAAAATTATGGAAGAAAAAGATGCACAACCAACCGAGAAAACCGCAGCCTTATGAGGATTGTCAATCAAAATCAATTTTAAGAATTTAAGTGAACTTCACAATGAATGGACTGAGGCTGGGGTCAAGGCATACAGACGTGTCAAGGAATTTGGATACAGTTGTCACATTCCTCTTGTTAAGTTACTCCTGAACCACAGACAAAATCAGAGGAATCTTACCTGGGCTAAGGAGAAGAAGAACTGGACTGTTGCCCAGTGGTCCCAAGTCCTCTTTTCAGATGAGAGCAAGTTTTGTATTTCATTTGGAAACCAAGGTCCTAGAGTCTGGAGGAAGGGTGGAGAAGCTCATAGCCCAAGTTCCCTGAAGTCCAGTGTTAAGTTTTCACAGTCTGTGATGATTTGGAGTAAATGTCATCTGTTGGTGTTGGTCCATTGTGTTTTTTGAAAAAAGTCACTGCACCTGTTTACCAAGAAATTTTGGAGCACTTCATGCTTCCATCTGCGGACCAGCTTTTTGAAGATGCTGATTTCATTTTCCAGCAAGATTTGGCACCTGCCCACACTGCCAAAAGCATCAAATGTTGGTTAAATGACCATCGTGTTGGTGTGCTTGATTGCAGTGCCACAAACTGATCACCTCCATGCCACGTGGAATTGAGACAGTAATTAAAGCAAAAGGAGCCCCTACCAAGTATTGAGTACATGTACAATAAATTAACATACAATTCACAATTATTAATATTTTTTCGTATTGGTCTTATGAAGCATTCTAATTTGTTGAGAGTTTTGTTAAATGTGAGCCAAAATAATCACAATGAAAAGAGCCAAAGACTTAAACTACTTCAGTTTGTGTGCATTGAATTTAATACACGAGTATCACAATTTGAGTTGAATTACTGAAATAAATAACTTTTCCACGACATTCAAATTTATTGAGATTCACCTGTGCAGTCATTTGACCCCCCCACTTCATCATCATTGTACTATATTGTATGTTGTGAAGAAAAAACTCGTTCCACTTCCCATCTGCTTCTCATCAGCTCAGAGACGATACTCTAAGGTCTTTGCTATGCACAAGCTTGACCAGACACACTGCAGAGCTCATTGCATCAACCTCTTGCCATTTGAAAACAAGCAAGATGACGCAACTGTCCATGGCGACCGAGACCATCTTCTCCAGTTCCCATGAATTTATGCAACTCTTGCCGAAGTATTGTAACATACAAGACCTGTGTGAGTCTGTGTATTAGCAGAACTGGTAAAGGTTACAGCAAGCCACGGGTTTACATTTCAGATCATTTCCCTTGTTGATTGTAAACTCTTGGCGGCAGTCAGTTCGGATCTTGTTCTTCTTAACCACCTGGCCTGTATGTATATATTACTGTTGGAAAAGTTCATGTCCAGAGGTGTCTGACATCAAACACGAGCACATGCTTCCAGAACCGTTGTGTATTGGCTGGTCTCCTGAAAGTCATCGTGATGCATAATACCTTGCTAATGCTAACCTTTCCGTTAACCTTTCTTAAACATTTCCTAACATTTATATAGGCCATCAACAGGTTCTCACACAATCTGCAAAGATTTGCAGTTTTCCGCAGTATTTGAATGCGTGTCATTCACAAAGTAGTGTACTTGCCCCTTGTGTTTGTTTAGGGCTCAACAAAAAGTGCTGTGTTGCCTCTGAAAATCGTACCACTATTGATCTCTCACATCCATTTTTTGCACAAAATAAGAATTATGTGTGTGTATGTATAAATTTATATATACACATACATTTTGTAATGTGTATAATTTAATATCTCTATAATTTATATTATGTATATAATGTTATAAAATAACAACCAGAAATCAGAATATCATTTAAAATTATTTTTTTATTGTTATTTTGTTATATAAATATAATATAACATGGGGCGTTAAATATTATAGAATATTTATATAATGCAATATAATATTTATATAATAAAATAACTAGTACAATAGAAATAATTATTGGAAGTATAAAAATGAAAAATGCATAATTTTCCTCTGTTTGGGACATTAAAAATGTTGGTAGGTCACATAAAATCAAATCAACTGACCTGACTGGGCCAGCAGAAGAAAAAAAATCCAAATTGTTAGTAACAGCTCTATTAACCTTCATTGTACAAAAAAAAAAAGGTTGCAGATTTAGTTTTGTTATGGTGATCAGTCGTTAAAACTCTCATTTACTCTCTCTCCACAGACATTAAACCCGCTAACGTCTTCATCACAGCCACTGGAGTGGTGAAACTGGGCGACTTAGGCTTGGGACGTTTCTTCAGTTCCAAAACAACTGCAGCTCATTCTCTAGGTAAGCGCTCCCGACTCACACCTCCTTGTCTGTTTCTTTCTGTCCTTCATGGAAAATGGGAAAATGAGCATTGAATGCAGCAGAAAAGGACCTTTAATTACTCAGTAGAGCCCGGATGTGTTTCATTAGGGCTGGCTGCGAGCAGAACCATGTGTCTGTTATAAAAAAGCGCCTTCCCGACGGCCCCTGGGGCCAGTTGAGAAAAAAGCATGCCAGCGGCTGTATCCATTTCATTGAGCAGTTGGCCTTTCCTGTTGCCTTGACCCCATGACCCTGCTCCGCACATATGATGTCTGGATGAGGACAGGGTCTTGAATCCCTAACTACGCTAGGCCAGGACACCCTATGGTGACAGAGCAACTTTTGGCTACGTTGCCCGAGGAGGAGCTGTTTTTTTTACACGCCTTATATTCCTGATGACCTGTTGTTCAAAATCTCATTTCAACAGTATACAAATTAGTTAACAGCTTGTCTTCTGCTTTATAGCAGTTCATATTGTAAAAAGATTCTTTTCACCAAGATCATATTGTTGGTGACATTATCATAGGTCTCCATTTTGGATATGCATTAGGAAATGCTAGTAAGGTCGATAATCAATGTTATTGTTGGTTATATTTGAAGAAGGAATATATATATATATATATATATATATATATATATACACACTATTTATTTTTTATTTATCCATCTTTTACCATCACTTAACGCTCAGTTATTCAGTTAAAAATACTAGTAATTTAATAACTGTAAAATATAATCTTTAGCCAAAATAACTTGTAATTAAAAATCGAATTATCTATTTTTCACCTTTTAAATTATCTGTTTTTACTGACCATGTTTTATATATATATATATATATATGTATATATGTATGTTTTTATTACTAGTTAAAATTAGTTTTAGGATTTTTGTCTACTTTTTCATTTTAATTCAAAATAAAAATTTTCAAGAATATTTCAATCTTTTAAAATATTCTAATAATTTTTATTAATTATTTATATTTTTTTGTTTACTTTGTGATTATTTTTTATATTTATTATACTACATTAGGTTAAGTGGAGAACTGTGGACCATATCTATGGTCTAAAATATCTAGAGACGATCTAGCATTATGCCAGTGAGTTTTGATCATCTATCTGACTGACTCAAGTTTTCCTTATAAAATGTGCAAATGAACTTAAAATATGTATGACAATTTTTATCTAATTATGTTAACTGGACTGTTTCTACATTTACAATTGATAGGCTGCTGCTGACAGGTTACAGTAAACACAACACTGTTAGGACACAAGAATAGATTCTAATTACTCCCTTGTATTCAAAAACTACAATATGAAACGTATATAAATGGCATATATTAATCCAGTATGTATATGTGAAATGGTCATCTGTGTTTAGGAGTATAACATTATGTATTATAACAGTGCATGATGACTATAATGTCGACAAATAAGAAAAAAAAAATGTTTAGCAAGTGTCTATAAATAGCTAAGTTTGCAGCATGTCTTACATTGCAAGCTTCCAGCATTCACCTCAACTGCAAACAACACTTGAGTCTAGAAACGCATTAAAAGCTGAACTCACAGCGCCCTCTACAGGATGCTCCGCTCCCTCGTGCAGAAGTCCGGATTTTTAGGATAAGCTACAGTCTCCACAAGGGCTTAATCAGGGCTGTCCTTAATCATGTCTTAATGGTGCCTGCGTCACCCGGGGACCAGAGGAGCCGGTGGATCCGTGCGACCACATCATCCATTCGCTCCTGCTCTCGGGGCCTGTGCCACATGGTATCATTTACAGACTGCCATGTTAGGGATCCCTAACAAGGCTTTTTTAAGACCCCAGCATGATTTATAACCGCTAATGCATTGGCGAATCATACCACCGAAGTAGCACTTGTCTTTTGTAGAGTTATATACCTAGCTACCTTCCTACCTACTTATTTATTTATCCGAGCGCCTGGAATTCTTCTCTCGGGATGTTTTAGTATTGACAGTAGGAATGTACAAACGAGCATAAAGACGCACAGGTAGGTATGACGCACACATATGCCAGAGAGAGTCTCCTGCGGTTCTCTGTCACCTGTCCTATAGGCTCTGGCTCTCCATATGAAGGCTGAAGCTTGAGCCATAGCAGGGTATGAAATTCATGAGTGTCTACATGGCAGGTTAAATTCACCCATGGGCAAAGAGACCTTCGATCTGTATCTCCCTCAGGGCGGGCAGACCAAAGCTTCCCGCTCCTGTTTTCACTCGCTCCTCACAGTCGCTTCACCTCTCCCCCTCTCTGTTTCTCTCCCTGCATGGGGGCGGTTTGGGGTGGAGGGTGCAGGGTTGCTTCGGTCTGGTTTGGGGGTTGACAGTTCAGCCTGTAATGAGACGAACCACCACGGTAGAACTCTGGGATGTGCGTTGGATGGAGGTCCGGGAAGTGCTGTTCCACGGCTGTCAATTCTTCTCTTAAGAAGCCGAGCCCTAGCCTTTTAACTCCGTCTCCGAGTGGCTCCGCAGTCCACAGATACAAACAAAGAGCAAGTCTGAAAGAAAGGAAAGATAGCTCCTCTTTATGTTTCCCGCTAGAGGCTTCCTAGCCTTTAAATGAAAAAGAGAGGTGAACTGAAACAGGCTTTTTGAGAAAAAAAAAAAAATTGGATTGGAAAGAAAAATAACAATTAAAATAATCCCAAACCCTCGTATTCTAAGAGCTAGTGCTAATTACATGCTAGCGTCTCATCCGAGGGTTTGGAGGTGACTGGGAGTGTCGTTCTAACTCAGACATCTGAGGAGTTAACTGGACTAAACAGATTCTTCTATTAATCCTCCACTTTTTTAGTAATTAAGCATGTTTGTGGATTTCTGCGTAATTAACACACCATTGAGAGTCAACGGTAATCTCTTCCTTTTGTTCAATAAAGTATCTGACCCGTTTTTTCAAAGAATGTATTGTAGTGTCATAATTTATGAAAATTGAATGAATCCTAACACAACTCCGATTTATTTGCATGAATAAGTAATGCACTCTTAATTTGACCTGCTGCTGGAGTAGTTGCTCTGTAATGCTAGGCATTTAAGAATCTGTTAACATGAGAGGAGATGCCACATGGATGCTCTGTTTTTTTTTGTTTAAAACAAAGTGTAAATATATGTCGAAAATGTATCCTTGTGCCACAGCTGACACAGAAAAGGGTATGCTGCTTTCGTGATGCGGAGAGACGAATTGTTGAATAAAGTTGTTATTTTTGTTCTCGCGTTACAAAAAGTATTGTCGTTGCTTCAAAACGTTATGGTTGAACCACTGATGGCAGATGGACTACTCTGACTTTGCTTTTCATACTTTTCTGGACCTTGACAGTGTAATTTACTTGTCTATGGGACAATCACAAGCCTCCCAGTTTTCATCCAAAATATCTTAAATTGTGTTCCGAAGACAAATTAATTTTTTACTGGTTTGGCACTTTTGGCCATTGAAGTCAATGATATTGACCAGTCAGATTTCACTGATGCTATTTGGAATCTCTCATAGGCAGCTCTCACTATCTGTTTGACCTTCTTCTACTTGTATAAAAGAAAATGCTTTTTAACATAGTTTGGTTTGACACACTGATTGCATCAATAGGCCGAGTCTTTGCTTGTGTTTTTCTCAGCAAGTGTTTCAACCTCAGCCCTGCTACCCACCCAACCATCCTGACAGCGTTTGGTGTCGAGACGTTTCGCTTTGGCTCTTGTTCTCTCCACCTGAGACTTCTTAACACTTTGTCAGATCTGAGCTGTTTGTGCCAAGGCTAAACTTTCATAAACTGCGAGCATTTGTCATATTGCTTTTTTTACTTTATTCTTTTTTCTTTTTTTGTTTTACCCCTTTCTGTCATCAATCTTTCATGGTGCCTGGCTGGTTGGCCACAGTCACTGAACAGTAAGGAGCTTGTCACGGCTTCGGGGAGTACAGCTCGGGGAGTTTGACTGGCCTCTTGGGTCCCGCTCTTTTGTCTGATAGCTATTAGTCACTGCCAATTACCCACAATTCTTTGCAGGGCCACAGACTAATCAACCTGATGGTCTTCTCAGTCTCACGTCTGTCACAGTGCTATTCTCAGTGCCTTCCAAAATACAATATACAACATCACGGCACGTAATCTTTGTTTACCTTTGACGGGTTTCCCAAACTTTTCCATTGTCTTCCATTGGTCAAGCCAACAGATAATCCCGCCCCCAATGCACTCTCTTGGCTATACTTCAAAATAAGCTACACAAATGATATTTAGGAAAAACGTTTTGAAGAGCATCGAACGACAAAACCAAACCATTATACATTGGTGGTTAGCTGTCACGCATTACTCTGCACTACAGTGTGAAATCATCAGATAGGACCTAAATTTTCCTGTGGTGAAGCTGGTAGAACCATCGAAGACGGTTTTGCTACAGTGGCTGTTTTGATTTTATTGAATTTCAAAGACCGTCAAAGAGTAGAGAGAGAGGGAAAAACATCAGTGAATTGATTAAAGTTTCATTTGGCCGTGTTGAATGGCTCCTGTTGTAAATCACTGAGGTTCTTTTGTAATGAGAAGTGAATGAGAAATTTAAAATCTCCTCGCATGTAAGCTGAGATTTCCATTCCCCAGTACACATACTTGCAGTCTCTCTAAACCACCCACCTACAGCCGTTCATGAACATTCACATTCGGCTCCATCTGTAAAAGTTGTTCTACAAGTCATAATCTGAACGTCAAAACACTGCTGTTCCCAAATTACACAGGTTGCTTTCTTTCTTTTTTTTCTTCTCCAAGATCATGTTAGTTGCATCATACATACCAAATGAATGTGGTTTTATTTCATTGCCATTGTTCAAGTAAATTGTGTCTGTATTTTTTTCTTCTTTCTGTTTTATGTTATAGCACAGTAGCTCCTTTTCTAGGTGTTATCTAGGGCTGGGCGAAATATCTAATCATAAGATCATGCACATCTAGTCAGTAAATCTGGTTCCGTGATTACCGCTAAATCGCCATCACCTGCTTTTAAATGGAGCAGCATTTCATTATCGCAGATGAATCGCCTTTGATAATGAACGCAATATTGCGTAGCTTGTAAATGATCTATGGCTCTGTCTATTAAATGCCGCTCCAATTATAAGCAGGTGATGGCGATTTAGCGGTAATCACGGAACCAGATTTACTGACTAGATGCACATGAGCTTATCATTAGATATATCACCCAGCCCTAGTGTTATCTTTAAATAATTAGTCTAAATACATTTACATGTAATGTTTGTTGTAGTAAGGTGTTCGAAAATAGTATTGTTGTTATTCTGAAACATTTTTTTTAAGTTTTCAGACGTACAATACAGGTTCATTAAGCAGAAATGTCTCTGTTTCTGTGTTTTCAACTGGTTTTTCAGTTAAATTATGGGAATCAAAATCCATATGTCTTTTTTTATGAATCAGTCAAAGAGACTCACCTCAGGTTTTGTTGTAATAACAAAAAGTAATGTATGTTAGGATAACATTTAAACAATTATTATAAATCAGTTATATTAAATAACATAGAAATATATTTTACTGTCATTGTTTACATTTTGGTAACGCATTATCTTCTTGCCAATCCACCAGTTTACATTTACAACTGCATGTTTGCAGTGTAAAAACATGGGATGATTATCACATTGGTCTGAACAAAAACAGCAGAATGGCTTATTGAAAATGCAGATTCGTTCTCTGCCAGCAGGAGGCCCTTTTGGAACAGCAGAACTATAGCGGTTTCCCCAGAAAATGGAGTTTGAGAAATGCAGCGCTCATATTTAGTTTAGTTTAATCCTAATATTAAGCCATATCACAATTCTTGTCTTTCCATCCCCAAAATTAAGACCACTTGAAATCATAATTAAGACTTTCTTGGACCTTGCTGTGCCTGATATGAATTTGATTTTACTAGAAAATTGATTTGGACTGGAGTCTGCCAGTTGGCGACCCCTGATATATAGTATATATGCCCAGTCCTAATATTAAGCCACTCCTTAGCAGTTTGAAGTTTGAATGCATACTTTACTGTCAATATACACCACAGTTAAAATCTGTAATATCATATAATAGTTTAACAATGTAAAATAACTGCATTCTATTTGAAATTATTTTAAAACGTAATTTATTCCTGTGGTGCAAAGCTTAATTTCCAGCATCATTACTCCAGTCTTCAGTATCACATGATCTTCAGAAACCATTCTGATAATGCTGGTTTGCTGCTCAAGACAAAATATACGTATTGTTTTTTTTTTTTTTTTTTTTTTTACATGTTCAAAGGAACAGCATTCAGTAGAAAATATAAATATTTTGTAACATTATAAATATCTCTACTGTCACTTCTGTTCAATTTCATATACCCATACTGAATAAAATTAGTTTTTCTTTAAAAAACAAAAAACAAAAATAAAGTCCTACTAACCCCAAACTTTTCAACGGTAGTGTACTAATGGTTATAATGTGTTTCCCTACATACTGTACACACGCATCGCTGAGTTTGTTGATAGCAATCTCTCTTTAGTCATCTAAAACTCCTCAGTCTGAAACCTTTGTCAATGAAGCATCCATGGATGAACTCTTCACAAAGCAAACCAGACAGCCTAACTCTCTCTCTGTCTCTATCTGTCTTTTTTTTTCTGTTCCAGTGGGCACCCCATATTACATGTCTCCCGAGCGAATACACGAAAACGGATATAACTTCAAATCTGACATCTGGTCGCTAGGCTGCCTGCTCTATGAGGTAAGGTATAGAAACCCATCCCATCACTCCCCCTCCTCCGTTTATACACCCCAACCCTCCCTAACTCTCCCATTCTCTTCCCGAGCTTCTCCCAGAGCTGTTTGTCTCCTTTTGAGAGACGCAATCCTACACCTTGCAGTCTGTCGAGAAAATTACAATATGGTTTTGTACTCTGAGGTTAATGGCTTCCACAAAGCATACCTGGAGAATGTCCCCGAGCTGATGAGGAAATTTGAATGACATTTACATGTGTTTTAAATAACATCCACTGCTCTTGCTACAAAATTATACTGGCTGCTTTGATTAGGCTTTAATAGCATACGCTTCTCCATGACACAGTGAACCAGATTTCTCTTCAGCTATCAGTCTAAATTGAAGATGAAGTTGCAAGGAGGTCAGCTGTGTTTTTTCGGCTGTGATAAATGTTTAGACCTTAAAGGGATAGATCAACCAAAATTGGAAGTTTTGTCATCATTTAATCACCCTCATGTCATTCCAAACCTTTTTGAATGAACCACGAATGGTATATTTTTGAAGAACATCTGTGCCTCTCTTCTCAGTATAATGAATGTGAACTTGAGCTGTCAAGCTTTAAAATGACACAAAAGCACCATAAAAGTGGTCTATTTGACTCTATTCCAAGTTTTCTGAATTCATACAGTAACCTTTTAATTTAAGTTGCTATTCATTAAGAATTTTCACCTCCAGTGAGCTGTTATAATTAAAGTTAGCAGTGATTGAATCTATGAGTCATTTTAGGGCTGCACGATGTGTCGTTTAAGCATCGATATCGCGATGTACGAATCCACGATAGTCACATCGCAAGGATGTGCGATGTAGGCTGTCATAGTTGATCCCTTATTCATTAACTGTACGGGCCAGCTGCTCCCCGGCCCTTGACGAATGTGAGAGAGAGAGTGCGCGCGCGCGAGAGAGAGCGTTTCAAACAACACGAGCGCTGTCTTGCTCTCTTTCCCTCGCGCATATTAATCAATTGACACGATGGTGTCGATGTTTAAATAATTTAAAATGAGAATGTAAATCTGCTCACCCCATTTTTGTTTGTAAGAAAAAATTAGATTAGATTTCATATCGCAATATATATCGCAGAAAAATAAAATATCGCAATGTAATTTTTTCCTAATATCATGCAGCCCTAATTTTAGAACCAAATCAACCAATTTGTGAACGAGTCATTCACACAGTTTTGTGAACTGGACTAATTGATTTAAAAAAAAAGATTATTACATTCATTAAAAAGAATTATAAATCATAAATTACACATTACTAACTCTTGCTCTCATAAATGTACCTAGAAGAGCTACTGTGGATGGATTTTCAGTTAATAACTACAGATTGTGGTCTGTTTAAAAAAAAAATGCAAAGCTTCAGAAAACTTGTAATACATACAGTATGACTCATACGATACAATTTTTATTATACTTTAACATTCTCTTTTTCATTTTGAGGCTTGGAAGCCGAAATATCTAAATACAAGAGGTAAATATGTTTGGACTGAGAGTGAATGAATATGATTCATAAGTTACTGTTTTTTTGTTTTGGTTTTTTTTTTTATCCTCAAATTGATTTTTGCTAATTCTGATCAATTTGGTTCAATATAGAGTTCAATTAGGTTTAACAATAAACTGAACTGTCCTTTTAAGCAATCGACAGCTTAGGATCTTACATACCAGATCTAGTGAAATCGCAGAGGCCCGTTCAAAAGTGGGCATTTTGTGTTTAGTTTTTTGGTCCTGGTTTCCTCTTAACCAGGTGACTTGGGCCACCTGGAATGGGTAGCAGCAATCCGTAAATGACACAATGCTTGATCCCATGGGATGTACTAGTTACTACCAAAAACTGGTGTGTAAACACATACAAGCTGGCGCAAATTCACACTGGCACAGTTTGGAAATAGACACATTGTTAGTCCGGTACCCATCTATTCCTTCAATCCCCTGAGTGTTTGTTTTTTTCTTTTGCTGCTTTTTTGGGAGGAAGCTTACCAGTAGCTACACCTCCCAAAATGCCCGGGGGCTGAGAAACAACAATCTGAGTTCACCGCTGCTTGGAGACAGTGTTTCTTGGCACTAATTAGTCTCCCATAAAGCACCAGGCCCATCAGTGTGATCAGTCCGCCCTGCTTAGCAGTGGCCATGGGTCAGCCAAGTGCAGGGAGAAGGCAAACGAGGAACAGTTGTGATCCCTTAAGTTTCTGTTAAAGCCAGGTCCGAGCTCGGCCTTGAGCAGATCGGCACTGTTGCGCTTTGGTACACGAAGACTTTCATCTTATCCCGCTTCCAGCAGGTCACATGACCTAGTGGAGGTGGATAGCTGGGAGGTGATGAATTGACATCTGTTTGAGTGACAGATCTGATGATCGGCAAACCCGCCGGCAGTTGCTGTGATGTTACAGTAAAGGAGGATTTCTTTTTCTTTCATTATTGCAAAGTTTTCAAGCTTTCAGTTGATCATCTCAATGTGTATTAGAAATGTTTATAAGTAACTCTAAAAATCAAAAGGTGGCAACAATTTTTTTTATATATATATATATTTATCAGTGTCAGTGGCATGTCCTCAAAGAAAATGAAGAAAAGTTGAAGAAAAAAATTACATTTTACAATCAAATTGTTTTTCAAGCTTTACATTATTTTCATATTTTATTTATTTAAAATAAAATGTATTATGTATGATATTACATCTATATATTTTTTTTTATTTTTTTTATCTAATGATAAAGAAAATAAGAACAATTAAAGAAAACCCCCTTCCCCTCCATTTTTATTTGTATTATTAATTTATTTCTTACAACATTTTATGATTTTTTTTTCACAGTTTTGTAAAGTTGCATAACTTGACATTTTACAACCTGATCTAATATTATAAGTAGGGCTGGGCAATTTTGGAAAAAATTAAAATCTCGATTTTTCCAGAATGTAAACTACATTTCAAGTTACTTTTACTTTGTTAACCATATAGTTATTCTATTCAAAGTGCAGTGCAGTGCAAAGTTTTCAACATGATGTAAATAAATGTTAATCAAATCACTTGTTAAATATCTTTTCAGAAAAGAAGCAAAAACTACAACTGCATATTGTACAAACTAATATGTCTTATACATATTATGTTTCAGAAATAATACGAGCAAAGTTATTTTAGAAAATCTCAGCCTGTCATGATGCAAACATGTAATATCAGACATGCAGTAGTTGTTTTTTTATTAGATCATGCTACTTTTCCATTATTTTATCTCTGTAAACATGGATGTGGTTGACTGTTGCGCTTGCGTCTCTTGTAGTGTCTCATGCATGAAATGCCATTCTAAAAACATGGTGCCCAAGTTAAAAGAAATTCACTCCTATCTTCTTGCATGTTTTGCCTATTCCACTGCCCGCGTCACATCTTTGTCAAAATAAAAGTACAGTGTGTATGATGCCTAGCGCTAAATTTATGGTCCTTCACAAAGCATCACACATGAGCGGTTAATTACATGGGTTGACATGCAGTTGAATCATTCTTTTCTCTTCACTGTTATCACCGGCATATTGTCAAAGTGTCTAATTCTAACATTTGGCAATATTTCAAATATCGCAATTCCTCGATTTAAAAAAAAAACAAAAATTAAATTGTGGCAAAACACTCAATTCAAAATAAACCATTAAATAGGGAAAACCGCCCATCCCTAATTATAAGTTTGTTAAATGTTATTATCACAAGGTTCTGTGGAATACTTGACTCTGATTGGTCAGTCTTGACATTCTGAGGTCTGTTATCCCTCTGTATTTTGTGCCTTATTATTTACTAAGTGGCAAGTAGCCATGTAATAAGCGGCATAATGTACATCCAGCTGTTTGTGATCACAGAATAATCCCCTTCAGAGTGATAAAAGCCCCCCCCCCTTCTACAATAAAAACCGTCTGGATGTACATTATCCCTTACATAATCTGTGAGGCAGGTTTTTCCAAGTTTTTTCTCCATTATAATATGAGAACAGCTGCATCTCTCTGACATTTTGCCTTTATGCCACCCCCCAGAATATCAAAATTAATTGTAATTTAGAATAGTAATTTATGTTCATCATAGTAGAGATATATTCAAGCCATGAATTCATGAAATCAATTTTTTATGTATTTTTTTTTATAATTTAATAGATTGGACAAAAAATATTATGTCATTTTATTGACCTTAATTTCACTTCATTTATTTTTGTGTGTGTAAACATTGTCTTAGTAGACAATCGAAAGCTAGCTGCAGTGCTGAACTGCTGAATTCGTAATTTGCACACTTGTGCCATCTTCCATTGATCCTCATTGATCTATTTTGTATGAAAGGCCTATATGTGTGCATGTAATTCCTTTATTCTGAGAGCATGAATCTTTCAGTCGATCGGTTATGGGGGATTCGAGGAGGGTGGGGGCAGTGCAAGCTGTTGAGGTCACGAGGCCTCGATTGAAAATCATCAATACCTGTGCATTGTATTCCTCGATATGCATCTGCTATTCCCTTTGATGCTGATGCTCTCAGTTGGAGCTCATTTGGTCAGCTGATCATCCTGTGATTAAAGAGGAGGGCTGCAGGACAAGGCCAGAGTTGGGGTTGACTCCCAAATGGCCTTCACGGCAGGCAGGACACGTGCTCTCCACTGTGCATCTGTCAATAGGACTCCACTGTACTGCATGGTCCATCTGAATTATTGACAGCTCTCTGCGAGAAAAAGTGTGGTTTTGTGGTGGGTGGAAGAATTGAGGGTCACACCGTCTGTTTGGGTGTTTAGTTAATTTTTAACTTTTTTTTAAAGTAATTTTTAAGTAAAATACACAATAAATGATTTAGTGTGCTGAAAGCTAACTACTGTTAAACTTGATTCCAAGTTTTGCAGCCATTCCCTCATGTGCACACTTGTATGATTTTTTTTTTTTTTTTAAATAAATCAAAAGTGTTGTTCCAGATTTGTGACTGATTTCTCAAAAACTGAGCTTTCAGTAAGATTTTGTTTGGGTAAATTACCGGACATTTCCACTAGATGAAATTAATTTCCTATTCATTTCTAATATATTCACTTTTGACCATAAGGAGTTTGGACTGTTTAAACTTTTTGAACCTTTTTTGGATAATTATTATTTTTGTGTTCACAATAACAAGTGGCAAAACCTTTAACAAGTTTTGTACCATTCTGATGAGAAAAACCTAAATAATACACGCACACACACTATATATATTTATAGTTATAGATATATATGCAAATCAGGTAATGCAACTGGTTAAAATTTATTGTAAGTAAACCATGTCACAAATGTAAAAAGATTTTCATACTTATTTAGCTTTTCAAATGAAACTAATTTCAGTCTTCCTAATTTTTAAGTTCCATATAATACCTAGTTTGTTTTTAATTTAATATATATACTACTGTTATCCCATACCTGAATAGTAAACATCCATCAAAACGTTTGAGCTAATTAAACCTGCCCCGCTTCCTATTCAAATATATATTACCCAATATACCTTGGTTTCTTCTCACCACGGATCTCAGATTTTAATTTGATAGCTTAGTGAATTAATTCGGCTCAGCCGAGTGTACAGATCTGGAATACTCATGTTCTTTAAAGATGCTTTGGGAGAGCGGCGTACGTGAACGCTGGCATCTCGGAAGAACTCTTAACATTCTGATGAGCCCCATGTTTTGCTAATGATGCATAAAACCGAGAAGCGTTGCACACTCATTCAGCAAATTTACAAACATAACACGTCTGAAACTTTTCTTCTCGGGGTGTTGGTGCTACTGAGAGAAGAAGTGGTGATTTTTCTCTTCTCATTTGTTCATGAGGAAAACCCAAAGCTGTAACATCACTGTGTGTGGAGGTTTGGCTTTCGTACAAGTCAGTGACTGTTTGTGGCATCAGACAGGGACTTTTCATGTCGCAGAATATGGATTCATAATTAATTGTGTTCCTTCCTTATGCCTGCGCCTCCATTTTATTAATATGTCATTAAAGAAGAGTGCGAGAAGGATGAGCAACATGAAATATTGATGGTTTTCTCACACTTGAACATGACCCTTTTCATGCACTAAGCCCTCTTCCATGGCTCCTGAGAACCAGGACCTTTGCTATTAAATTAATTGGCATACAAAGAGTTAAAGAAAGATCAATAAAGATAATGGCAAGATCTCATTGACTGAGACAAATGATGATACAATAAGCCAGTATATTTCATGTTATTTGTGATAACCGGTAAATGGTTGACATTAAAATTCTATATTATTTTGTCAAAATAAATACATTTAAAATGTAATTAAAAAAAAGAAATCTGTTGTTTTAAGTGCTACAAATGAATTTAGGAATCACAAAACAATGTACAGTTTGAAAAATAGATATCCATTTTTAGATTTGTCAGTGATTACATTTTTCACTAAAATTATCAGTGTTTTTAAAGGATTAAGATTTAAGTTGAATCAATCTGAATGTAAAAATTGCGTAAATAAGCATGAACAATTATTGACCAATATGATAAATATAAAAAATTCAGATTTCCAATGTTGCTCCAATAAATATAGATATATCCATCTCTACTTGAAAAAAAATGTAACCTGAAAATGGCATCTAAATGAAATGTTTTTGATTTAAAACCGTTATAGTCTAAAATATTGTTTAACATCACTTAATCAACCAAAATTAATTAATGTATACCAACAAAGCTTATTTTATGATTTAAATCGGGTAGATATTGCTCTATATGGTACAATTGTAATTACCACTTCTATTCGATATAAAAAAAGTATATAGAAACCGTTGACACAATGACAGAAGACCTAAATTTAATGTTGTAGTTGACACTTTTTGCAATTAAGTAAATCATAGCAGCTAGAATTGCAGTCTTTTAGGTTGCGATTGATTTGGGTTTTGCTATGTTTGGTGTGCCAAAATGCGTCATAACAATTCATAATGCAAGTTCAAGTTGCATTCTCAGTGCTACCACAAGGTGCGCTGTGTTAGTATTCTGAATTGATGTCTGCATTTGCATCGAGAAAAAATATTCTTAGTATATAGTATTTTATATAAAAAAATCTGTTTTTTTCTAAAGAGTTCAGCAATTAAAAAAAGAATTGTAGCAAGCCAGGGCGGTCGGTTTGTATTCAGGTATGTACTAGAAAAGAGTCTGTTTTTGTCTTCCTATCTGGGTGGCCTTATGTTTTTGTCTTTTTTAGTTGTTTTAGTTTGTTGTGATATTGTGAGTATCTATGTGTGTGTGTGTTTCTGAGCAGGCGTGGCTGTTTTTACGTGTCTGGTGTGTATTTGTGTCAGCACACTTATGTGTTGGTGGTTGAGATTCTGTTTAACTATGTTCCTCTGAGCTTTGGTGTCTGTGTGTGCGTTTTTCCCTCCTCTTTTGTGTGCGTCTGTGAGAGTGTAAACGCGTGTGTCTTTCGCCACCTTGCACCGGTAGCCGAAGCCCCTCAGACAGACAGCAGGCCAGCGTGGTGCGGGGTGGACTCCTCTGGAATACCAATGAAGAGAGCTGCTGGGCTCCGGGGGTCAGGGAGCAAGTCAATCATCTTGCCCATCGCCTGGGCGCCCCGAATCAAATTAGCCTGTAAAAATTCAGGGGCCGGGAGCACGGGGCGAGCAGCTGTCAGGGCCAAGAGCGCCCAGGCACTAATGAACCAGATGAATAGTGCAAAAACTCCAAAATAAAAACAGGACAGTTGACATTTTTCATCTGTCAGAAGCAGAAGATGCATGAAAATATGGTGGTCCTTGTTTAACCCTTTGCTGGCTACAGCTGCTACTCGCCCCTGACCCCCCTCTGTGGCCACACTTCCACAGGTACACACACAGCATGTAAACAGTCAAAGCCACCACCGCATTTTTATCTCTCTAAGTGCCATTCTATGGTACTGCATGTCGCAATTATCCAGAGGAACTTATTGCAAGAGAGATAGATGTTGCTATGAAATTACACTATAGGCATATAATCTTCTTATGGAGGAGAACATCATCTAGCCTTTTGTTTTGTATACATACATATATATAAATATACATATCTCATTAGCAAAAGTATATTTCAAACTTTATACATTTACACACACACGCATATATATATATATATATATATATATATATATATATATATATATATATATATATATATATATATATATATATATATATATATATATATATATATATATATATTAGTATTCAAATATGTATGTATTAAATATGTACATTATTAATATATAAATATGTACATTATTAATATATAAATGAGTTCAACCATCATATTTAAATTAATTGAAAACAGCTTTGAATGTTTTGGAACTGTTTTAGTGGAAGGCAGTGATTGGATCTTATTCTGTTAGATGACGTTACTCACATTTTTGTTTTTTATTAATGTATTTCAAATAAATAATTTTAACCACTTTTTATGGTATAGGTACAATACTCAACAATATAAAAACTTTATAGAAAACATTGACATGATGACAGTAGACTTGAATTTAATGCTGTAGTTGACACTTTTCATGATTTAATAAATCACAGCTGCTTGAATTGCAGTCGTTTATATTGTTGTATATTGATTGATTGTGTTTCACTTTGTTAGCTTCATTCGATGCGCCAAAATTTATCAGAACACATTTCGTATTGCATGTTTGCTTTTTATTCTCAGTGCTACCACAATGGGTGCTGTTAGCACAAGACTGTCTTTTACAACCAGTTTTCTCCTTTCTCCTTTATGCGTGGTTAGTGGAAAAACTAACATTTTGAAGTCACTGAAATAAAGTCATAAAACACATACAGAATATTTTTTCACAAGACTGTCAAGGAGCTTGAAGTCTAAAATATTTTGCTTCAAAATGGGGTGAGAATCATCTTGTTTACTCAATCACAGAAAACAATAGATTGATAAAAATTTTCTAAGACACTTTATGTTGGTAAAGGGCATATGCGAGTAGGCGTCAACTATCATGAATATCATTGTGATTTACACCTGAGCAGACAAAGGCCTGCATAATGAGCTGCAGTTATTGTTATTATTATAATTAATGTTGAAAAAAACTGAGATAAGCATTGAGAACAGCATTGTTTGTAACATTTATCGCATTAACCGTTTTTGTTTATCATCATTTGTGTGCTAAATAGAATGTAGCTTTAATCACAGGAATACATTAAATTGTACAATATATTCAAATAGAAAGCAGTTATTTTAAATATTAAAAATATTTAACAATATTACCGCTTTAGCAAACTGGTATTGACTGGTATTGTGTCATGTTGAAATATGTAAATGAACATCACATTTTGTTTCAAAAGGGTATATTGTTTATGTGCTCTTAAATAAACTAAATGATAAACTAAATTATTAACATTATTTTGATGGTCACTGATACTAGTAGTTCAGTAGAACAATTAGATTATGCGAATGAAACTTCATAATGTTTCACTTGATTATACATTTAGTCAGGAATTATAGTTCGGAAAAGTCTGGAAAAAGTCTAGCTAGTAAAATGTGTACACGTTACGTGAAACCTAATACAACTATAGAAATTTAAAAAAGAGACTTAGTTATGTTTATGATCTCTGCTGGATTAAGAGCTTCATTATTTTTCTGAGGAAATCCAAATCTCAAATCCTGAGGTAATCCTCATCACATCTTTTTCGGGTGAATTATGTCTTATTCTTCTCATCGCGAAGCAAACAGTAAAATAAAAACACTTGAACAGTCTCACTGCTCTGTTTTCTGTAGTGTGAGCGTATTCAAGCCGTGTGTTTCAGTGAAACATTAGAATCTGAATAGCGGGTGGGCGTGGTCACATTAGAAGATAATGAAGGGAGACGTGAAAGACGGACATCGTGTTTCTTTCATATGGATTACTTTATCACAGAATATTTGTTTTTAATAGTAACTTTTAACCTTGTTTAGTTTAAAAGTAGACATGTCAAGCTTTCTATAGATATCTCTCTCATGTCTCTTTGTTGCGCATTCACTGAGATACAGTTCATTTTAATGACGTGTTTGTAAATGAAGATCAGCGCAGACCAAGGCTGCAGACAGCACACCTTGTTTATCTTTATTTTATAAATGCACAAAGATTTGTTGTTATTATTTGTGGATACGAATAAAAGTAGACCCTTTACAGATTCGATTGATGTATTGCTCTTATCTGTACGATCAAAACCGAAAATGTAATTTTAGTTCTTTTCAGGGTTATCAGGAGAAAACGCCTCAGCAAGCGTATATGCGGGGAACGACTCCAGAGGGTTAAATGGCTTTTGATGGAAGGCTGTGATTGGATCTAAAACTTTCAGATGACATAACTCACATTTGTTATTCATCTCTTTCTGCTTTAGCAAAGTCATGCCTTATTTCACAGAGCATCTGCTGAAATGTCACAGTGTTTTTGTGTGTGTGTGTGTGTGTGTGTCATTGTGCTTTCTTGGGATAAGAACCATACAAGAAGAAGAAAAAAATGCAACACAGCACAGGCTAACCAAACTCTTTCTCAAATACAGGTGTGATTTTGGTTATAGTATTTAATTATCACTCTCGTTAATGTCACTTATGCAGGCGTATGTGTGTGGCACATTTATATTAGAAGTACTGGTTGCTCTGAAAATGCTACACATTGCAGAATCATCCCAGTTCCAGCCCTGCCGGTGATTAGAGAGGGCCTCCCCGTCCTCCTCCCATTCCCATCTCGTGCGGAGCAGCGATGAATTCGGCTTTGCTCCATGAGTTCTGCCACTCTGTGCTCCTATCCTCCGCTCCTCCTCTGACAGCCCAGACGGTCGTTTTTGCCTCGCTCTATCACACCCCCTCTCACCCCCACCCCCTTAACTCGCTTGCCATTTCCTCTCTGTCCTTCTATGTCAATTTAATTGAGTTTTCGTCCAGTGTGCGTTTGCGGTGTAGTGGTTTCGTGCGAGTACTCTGTAGCTTGCATGCTTGGCATCTGGAAAGCTTTTTTCTGAAAGTGTCCTCACCCACAGTCAGTGGATTTGCTTGGGGCTTTTTTTGCCAGTCTGCTTTTGCAGTATCATAATCTCATAACGTCATCAAAGCATTGCCTTCCTGGCTGAGCGGGATTGCACAGCTCCAGGCTACCAGGATGCACTGCATGTCTTCGGTATCGCCATGATTTATGTCCCGAAACTGTGACGTAGACAGTGTTGTTCATCTCCTTCTGCCTTCTTTTCCACAAACCATCTACTGAAATGCTGAAATATCAACATCTTGATATTTTTTACGGCTTTATTGGGACAGAACATCCATAATCGTCCTTGCTAAGTTTCAGACCAGAAATAGAAAGCTAATTGGCTATGTGTTGTCAAATGTGTCCAGATTTATTAAGACCAACTTATAGTTCATGCACATTTTTAAAAGTATTTTTATTACCGTATTTTCCGGACTATAAGTCGCACTTATTTTATGGTTTGGCTGGTCCTGCGACTTATAGTCAGGTGCGACTTATTTATCAAAATTAATTTGACATGAACCAAGATAAATTAACTAAGAGACCTGAACCAAGAGAAAACATTACCATCTACAACCGCGAGAGGGCGCTCTATACTACTCAGTGCTGCTGTAGTCTAAACTGAAGACATAGAGCGCCCTCTCGCAGCTGGAGACGGTAATGTTTTCGCTTGTTTCTAAATAAATGTGACTTATAGTCCAGTGCGACTTATGTATGTTTTTTTTTTCCTCATCATGGCGTATTTTTGGACTAATGCGACTTATAGTCCAAAAAATATGGTAATTAGCGCATCTTTGATGACTTGTGTCAATGTCCCTTTTAACAACAACGTAGATATGCAACAACACAGAAATATGTGAGCAGTGTGGACACACTTCACCTTGATCTACAATGATGCATGAGTAGCAATATGTAAAATTTGTTCACTTGAAATATCTGGAAGCAGCTCATCGCCCAAGAAATTTACTACAACTAAATTTATCACCGGAGAACATGAAAATCTGAATAGTATGGAACATGCTCTACAGACTTGACTCCTAGCTTTCTGACATCTTATTGCCATCTGTTGCAGGGTTGTGTATGAGAGATATGGGTTACTTGCATTGGAGTGAATGAATCACTCAACCTCCAAGTGTGAACTCTGAAGTCAATTAAATGGCACAACCATGAAAATAACAGTAAAATGATGTAAAGTCATTTAGTTTTTTCTTCACAGAAATCAATTTTTTATCACTTAAACCTTTGAAATCACAAACTTTTAATTGAATTAAAACAATATTAACCTTGCCAAGTAGCTTCATAAGAAAACTTTTTTTTAAGCTAACAAGACGTCTCGAACCAAAAGTCCTTTTCTCTAAACAGGTATTTCACATTTCTTTTCTTGTCTTATAGATGGCCGCCTTGCAGAGTCCATTCTACGGGGACAAAATGAACCTCTACTCGCTGTGTAAAAAGATTGAGCAGTGTGACTACCCACCACTGCCGTCTGACCATTACTCTGAAGAGGTATGTTTCAAGCACAAGAGATCTGAACTCACTTTCTTCTGAAGTTGTGGTCACATTTAACATTGTTCGACGGGTTCTCACAGACATAATCCAGTCATAGCAATAAGAATCTATGCAAATAGGAATGCAGATTTCACAGTAAGTTCAAATTGTGCATCCATGTTTGAAATTTCGCCAAAATGTGACCTCACCTTATTATTTGTGAATATATCACATAGAGCGTCCATTCTGTGGTTGTCCTTCAACAGGCTAGTTCACCCCAAAATGTCAATCTTGTCATTATTTACTAGTTATTTTAAAGAACATTCCAACTGTTTTTGTCCCTACATTATAAGTCAGTGGTGGGGTCCAGACAACAACTTTGGTCCCCATTGACTTTCATTGTATGTAAAAAAAAAAAAAAAAAAAAAAAAAAACTGATTTGGAACAACAAGAGGAAAAGTAAATGATACATACATACATACATACATACATACATACATACATACATACATACATACATACATACATACATATATATATATATATATATATATATATATATATATATATATATATATATATACAATTTTTTTTTTTTTTTTTTTTTTTTTTTACTTATTAGCAGCATCTTATTTGTAGTTCTCAAGTTCATAGTAGTCCATCAAGTTGACCAACAGCGAACTCATCCTCAGTTCAGCTTTTGCAGTGCTGCAGGGAGGCCTGGCTCCCTCCCTGTCTACATGTAAACAATGCTCCTCAAGGTGAAAGGCAAAAAAAGTGTCAGCCGCTCATCTTTGGTGTGTCATTTACCATCTCCTTGTATCTCACCTGACAGTCTGCCCCCCTTAAAACCGGGGGGAAAAACTGTGACCATCGACACCCCCGCATTTCTCTCATGCAAAAGCATGAATATTTTACATATCTGCATCCTTACTTGCCCCTCCCCCTCCCCATTTCTTCTCCACTAATTCTCAGACTGTCTGCATTTGCATTTCACATGCCGGCTGATTAGGAGACGCCGCGCCATGCAACAGCAGCCAGGCCCCGGCAAGAGAGGCGGTTGCCATGGCGATCCGACACAGGGGCATCTTCTTTCCTTCCGCTTTTTTTTCCTCTTTCCCCCCACTTTTAATGATGTTGCTGCTGCTTGTCTGGGCTCAGTTTATTTCTCAGTGCAGCATCACGACTCTCAATCCCGTCTGTGAATTGCAGAGACTGTTTCTGTACAGTTTTTTTTTAAAGACTAGTAGAGAATTAAGAAACGTTTGCAGGGCCAGAAGGCTTCTTGGTAGTAGTTACATTGCTTAGAGCCTATCCCTTGTCTGTCCTGTTCACTGAGCTCTGAAACGCTTGCCATTGTTGTCAATCATTTACCCAATGACTAATACAGGGCTCCAGACTACAACTAAAACCGTTGTACATGTGATGACAGATATATTTTAATATGTTTGTTTTGTTTGTTTGTTTGTTTGTTTGTTTATCATTGTTATATTTTTAAGTATATTTATCAAAATGTAAAAAATTATTTTATGTAAAAAACGAGTTAAATTAGCAACAGTCCGGAAGACTTTGTGCACATTTATATTATATTATATTATATTATAAAAATAGAAAAATATATATTATTTATAATTATAAATATATTATATATTATAATTATGTATACTTTTTTACAGTTTGTATACTTGTAATATATAAATGATATATAAATTGTATGTTGTGCACACAATAATTTCTTTTATATTTAATTTGTATATAATTTATATATTATATCTATACATATATCTTAAAATATATCAAATTATATCTTCCAACATTTATTAATAAATTATTAAAATTATATTTAATGGACCTGAGATAAATGGACTAACAATTGTATTTTTATTAAAATTTACTTACAATAAAAAAAAAAATAGAGAGAGAGAGAGAAATATATATATATATATATATATGTGTGTGTGTGTGTGTGTGTGTGTGTGTGTGTGTGTGTGTGTGTGTATATATATATATATATATATATATATATATATATGTATATATATATATATATATGTATATATATATATATATATGTATATATATATATATATATATATATATATATGTATATATGTGTATATATATATGTATATATATGTATATGTATATGTATATGTATATATATGTATATATATATATATATATATGTATATATATATATATATATATATATATATATGTATGTGTGTGTATATATATATATATATATATATATATATATATATATATATATATATATATATATATGTGTGTGTGTGTAATATATATGTATGTATGTGTGTATGTATGTGTATGATATATGTATGTGTGTGTGTGTGTGTGTGTATATATATATATATATATATATATATATATATATATATATATATATATATATATAATAGATAGATACATATATTTACATGCATGTTTGTGTGTGTATATATATTATGTATGTATGTATGTAAACACATGCACATACTAGGGCTGTGCAAAAAATCTAATTCGATTTCCATGCGCATCTCGTCACTAAAGGCGCTCCTGTAATTAGTTGTATATCTCCAGCACGTATGTTCAGATCAGGGTTGCCAGGTTTTCACAACAAAGCCTGCCCAGATGCTTCTTAAAACTAGTCCAAAACTAGCCCAATCACGTTTCCAGGTGATCCCCGATAAAAATTGCGTCCTGGGGTTAAAATGCACAATTTTTGGCAGGGTTGCCTTGGTAAAATTTGCATTTTAGGGGTTTAAATATTATCTTATTGGGATGCACAAGCTACACAAAATTGCAGGTGATTCATTGCCTATTGTGTGTTAATTGTCAGTGAACTACGGCTCTGTGTAGTAAATGCTGCTCCACCTGAACCAATTGGACAGGTTTTGTTTTGAAAACTTGGCAATCCTGATCTGAACGCACGTGCTGGAGATATACTAGGGGAGCCTTTACTGACTAAATGCGCATGAAAATTGCCTTTGATTTTTTGCACAGCCCTAGCACATACATATAAATGTATATATTTATATGGCAGAAAAATAATAAGCAGGATGACCACATCAAATGGGACATAAACCGCTTTTGAGAAACTTTATTAAGCAATCCTGTAATATATCAACTTGTCAATGGCTCTCTTGTCACCTTTGTTTTATGTGGAGCATTGTATAATGGATCTGTATTATGAATTAACATTCTTTTTTCTCTCTTTTTTTTCCCTCAAGCTGAGAAAACTGGTAGATATGTGCATCAACCCAGACCCAGAGAAAAGGCCCGACATCACCTACGTATATGACGTCGCCAAACACATGCACGCCTTGACGATCGCAAACTGAGTCTGCTACCCGATTCCTCTTGCTTCTACTTTTAAGACCTTCGTCTGGCCCACAAATGTCATTTAAAGCTTGTTTTGCTCCATCGTAATGCAACCTGACAGCTTTCAGTACAAAAAAATACAACGAGTCACAAAGCAAGGCCTTTTGGTTTACTAGAACTACACTCAAAAAGGCTATAATGACCATTGCCCTTTACATATAGCACTTCTAAGAAGAAAAAGGAAAAATAAGCAGTGTTGTAAACTGGTTTGACTTGATTTTTGCTCTTTCCGATGTTGATACTATGCGATGATTGCATATTTACCTCCATTTTTCCCTGTCATTAGCATGAAATGTAAATCTGACATGCTTTTCAAAATCCCACAATGCCCGTTCCAAGAACATTTTCACAGCAAAACCTTACGAGAAAAACATCTCTATAAAAAAAAAAAGAATTAAAATTCCCCTTAAAAGGCAACTTTGTTGCATTCGAAATGTCAGAGGTTTGTCGTTCTATTAAAAGAGCGTGAGATCATAGTAATATTTGTCGCAATTTCCATGGACGAAATAACTAGTCCAGATCTAAACCTCAGCAGTTTGTTCTTGCATCTTGCTGTGATGCTATAAAAGCATGCATTCAATCCAAGTATTTCCTGTCCGTCCGCACCTGAATATATTTATTGCAATACTTCTTGGTTTTCAAGCCTTAGACCTTTGCCGTTTAAAATGTGTTAAATAAATCATAGATCATGACAATACGTGTGCGTTCATGTAACGCATTCAGGTTGAAGTCTTCCTAGTATCCGCACCTCTCCGGCTGATACTTGAACTTTAATAAATGATTAATGCAAAGGCTTCACTTGCAATGCAGTAACTTATAAATATTCACACAGTGCCTTGTTCTGCACTTCAGAAAGCGCAAAAGCAGAGCCTTTCTTCCTGTAAACCAAAACACGGTCTTATACCGAACTGGCAACAATTACATCATTCGGTCGCTTTACATGAAACACAACCAGTGTGTCGAGCGTCCTGAGAGAGGTACGTTTACAAATGACTTTTTGCAACGCGTCGTGTGAGTGCGTTTGACCTCGGACAATTCCGCTACGTTTAAACTGAAACGTTTTGACCTCTTCCAGGCTGTAATCTCTGTGCTCCTGTGCTGCTTTTCCAGAATGTGGCTTGTGATCTTTGGCAGACTCGGCCTAATATGAGTTACACAAGCGTTATGAAGTTATACTATACAGACAGCAGCTATTACGCAGCACCTTTTGCAGACAGTAGGATTTGCTGTGATTGTACCAAGTATAAAATGGTATGTTTTTTTCTAACTTTAGTCGAGAGCGTTTTTAGTGTTTACTTATATTTTTTGTCGGTGTTTTGCAATAATCACCTTTTTCTTTCGTCTTTTTGTTAACACGATAACAGATTATGCTTGTTGCTTTATAGATGATAGTATGTATTTATCTTGACGAGGCACGCGAGGCCTGTTCCAGCGAGATCTGGATCCTTTACCGCGGTAAAGCACACATGAACCGAACGCTCACTGTCTGCCAGACTACTTTCACCCCAATCGTTTGGGAGGAGAAGAGAAGAAAGGCAACTTTTTATTTATTTGTCTTTTTTGACGGTTTATTTGAACATGTTTAACATTCAAGATGCACATTCATTCTTTATATGCTAATTGAAATGGAAAAAAATAAAATTAAATGACTTAAACATTTTACTTTGGTGTTGTGTTTATTAAACGTTTAAACTGACTCATCATTTAGCATTTGCAAAATTAGCAAAACATTGAAACTTTTTAACTATGAATCTCTGTTTTGCTGCTTTCGGAGTCATTTTAATTGCCAATCAATCCCCCAAAGCGTCTCCCACTCGTATTTGCTTGTGTTTATTTGTATTCTTTTAGCGACTGTCTCCACTTAGCCCTGAGCTTTATTAGCTGCCAGCGTGTCGCGCTCGTGCCCCAGGGACCACGTCCGGGTTATTCCCTCCAGGAAAGACATCGACAAGGGGACTATTTCCCCTCATTCTAATGAATTCCTCAAGGAGAGCTGATTTCTTCACTGGAAATCACTCCCTTGAAACTAGCAGAACAACGAAAACAAACTCAAGTAAACATCACAATTGATATCAGGCTTGTTGTTTTTACCTCTTGTATGCTACTGTCTTTACCCAGACTGGTCTGGTCTGTTGTCGATATTAAATATATATATACACTGTAAAGGGTGATATTGTAGTTGTATTTGTTTTCTGTCTACAGTGTACGTTCTGCTATTAGAAAACAGATGCAGGTATCCATCTAGTGGCAGCACAGTCTAACTGCACTCCACTGACTGTAATGGAAGATCTTTCATTTGTACAGTACAGCTCACATAGAGCTAAACAACAGGAGTGTCTAGACCATTTATACAGAGCAATTGAAGGGCTTGAAATCACTTGTTTCAGTCATGGAATACCAAAAAAATTAATAAAAATATGTGAGGAATATGTAAGATATTTTTAATATCAGTGTTTTCTATCCCTAGAACAGTAATGGGGATTTTATTTTTTTTATTTGCTATTTTGACAATCAATAAATGTCAAAAAGTTTGGGGATTTCTTTATTTTATTTTTTTTTTAAAACGACTTAAATAATAATTACACTAAAGCAACAAGGCCCCATTTTTATTATGGTTTTATATATATATATATATATATATATATATATATATATATATATATATATATATATATATATATATATATATATAAATAATTTTATTTTTACTGTAATACTTAACCTAAAAACTTTTAACTGTAGTGTGTTTTTGTAGCTACACACTCTTTAAAAAATATTTAGTGGCTCTCAAGCCAACTTATGACTGAATAATTCTTTTGAAGGAAAAAAGTCATGTTGATTTAGTTCTCAAATCTGTGTGAATTATTCATTATTAGCATATTGTCCTGAATCAAAATCACACAAGTAACTGCAATGAGCCATCCACAAAACAAAGCATGTTTCAATGCTGTTATTGAACAGTATGCTAGCTGTTACCCATTGATCCCTTTCACACTTTGTTGGCAGACTGCACAGACACTGAGAGATGTCACTACAGAAGCCCAGCTGACTCATATGTCTTTTACCTTTTGCACCAAGGCCAAATATATTCTCTTTCCTTAAGATCCAGGTGCTTGGTTCAGCTCTCTATATCCGTCTGTTTCCAGAGGGACCTGGACTTGTAACGTGTCCCTTCGCCATCGGCAGCAGATTCAGCTGCTGGAAGCATTTTCATAGATTTTTTTTTTGCCTGGATTTCGGCAAGAAAAACGTGCTGTATCTCTTTAAGTCTAGTTCTTGAGGCGAGTTTTACCTTGTTCTTGGCGTCAGAAGTGGCTGGGAAGCTGATGCTTTATTGGCCAATTGTGTGGTCAGCAGACAGTGACAGTCTTTGAGCCAAACTTTGTCCAAGTTTGGAGTTGTGAGTGGAGATGGGACAACAAATACATCATAGTTGAGGCAAAAAAAATCCCTGTGGACATGCATAGAGGAAAATAGCTCGAGCATCTCAGGATTATTTATTTTTTGCCTTTATTGAAAGGATTTGTGGTTCAAATCATGAAGTATCAATAGCATGAAATGGCAACTTTAAACCAATTGGTTTGATAGGGGAAAAGAATTATCAAGGGATGACATCCAAACATCCACTATTCAAACCGTGGCTCTTTTTTTAATTATTATTATTTGTAAAGTGTTCTCTAAAATGCTATATCTGACAGTATCTTAGAACGGCGGTTTCTAATGAAAAAAGAACAACAGTGAGTAAACTCTACATTTTGTATTGTGAATGATTCTGTTTTTACTCTCCTTTTGTTCTTTATTGGGTCATTTTACAAAACACGTTTCCCTCATGTACATGCATGTAAAAATGACTTCTCTAGAACCTTTTTGGGTTTTTCATTAAATAAATATTGGAAGCAAATGCTAGGTGAAGAAATCAGATCCAGAGAGTGTATTTACAGGTGGTTTTACCCACAGCTGCTTTGAATTCTGAAGCCTTTCCAACCAAAATGTCACATCCCATCCTGTTGCCTCCCTCCATCAAGCTGTGAATGAGAGAGAGAGGGAAGAAAAAAAAAGTAAATAGACTTGCTTGAGTAAGCATGAAAAAAGAGAATGTTTGCCATTATTTTCTTTTGGACTCCAATCTGGAGCGTAAAGTAATTAAAATCATTCTGAGTCTGAAAAAAATAAAATAATTAACAAGAGATAGACAGGGTTCATCTTGTAAGCTGTTGATATGTGATTTTTCTTTTTATGCAAATTAAGTCTGCAATGCATTAACTGATCATACTTGTCTGGTTATTAGGATTTTTTTCATTTCATATAGGTTTATGATACTTTTCTGAATGATTGAATTTTGTGAGTGCACTCACAAATGAACATTTTTCATGTTAGTTTTCACACATCTTTTTGTTTTATTTTAATGAATATATGCTTTAAAATGTAGTGTTATTGTAATATTGTGTTGTCGCATTTGTTCATTTATGTTAATTTCACTGTTAAAAAATATTGATTTCCATGTGTCAAGTTAAATTCTCCATAAATATTCACTTTTGTTTGCATTTGTTTACTTTATCAAGAAACTGGAATAATTTTGAATCACTTTGTTTTCTTTAACGATTTTAATGATTTGCATGAATTTAATCACTTGTTGAACTTCAATTTAAAAAATAAGCTTGCTCCAGCCAAGATGTTCTGTAGAATTATTATGCATAACTTGTTTTCTTTTTTTCTTTTCACAGCTTGTAATGCAAAGATGTAAGTTTATTGTTTGTGTGTCGCCATGTCATTAACATGTCAGATGTGATAATGTGATATTCTCGTTTCAAGTATTATTACACTGACATGAGTTCTGCTCCCACTGGAAAGCTTGTTTTTTTTCTTGCATATTCATACAGAAACTCATTTAATCCAGTGCATTTCATCATGCTCCTGGATGCCAACCACTTCGACCGAATCCGACTGTGTTCGCCTACGCATTAGAGCCCTTTGGACTCAGGCTCCCACCGTTTTCCAGTGCTGTAATGTTGTGCAGGTCCCTAGTAAATCAAAAAACGCTACCAGATGCAGGCGTCCTCTGAGCTTTGCCTCCCCAACCTCGCTGAATGAAATGCTGTGCTTTGGGGCCTTGATTTACGCGGCGAGCGTGCAACCACAGGCATTCCTGCATAAACCTGTGGCCTCGCTGCACGCTGTAGCGAAAGCCAGCGTCTGCCTGTACGTTCCCACGCTTTCTTCAGTACTGTCTGCCAGCCGAGGCTGTACCGCTGCTCTCCGGTTATTACGAGAAGAAAGACGGGCTGCGATGCAGGGAAGGCTGGAATTGTCGGAAGAGTCGCCACCGAGATGCTTTTCATTGGCTGATGACCTTGTGAGTCCTTCGTTGAGAAGAATACAGCACGTTCATAGTGGTTTGGAGTTGACGGCAACATAGCTGAAGTTTGCAAGTCTCTCCCTCCCTCTCTCTCTCTCTCTCTCTCTCTTTCTCTCTCTCTATACATATATATATATTTAGAGGTGAAACATCTGTTTTGGACAAATTCCTTTGCCCGTAGAGAATGCTCAGAGCGAGCTGTTGTTGGTTCGATTTGTTGACAGCTTTTAACGCAAGAGAAGACATCCTGTGTTTTAAAAGTAGTTTGCTTTGACAGCAACGAAACGACATGACCTGCCGCATCTTGAAAAATTAGGCCCCCTTGAAAAATTAGGCTTAGCCCCACCTCCATGTGGCAGAGCCAAAAAAAAGCGTGAGGATGCCGGCCTGGAGTTTTGCTGGTGATAAACAAGCAGACAGCATTCATTTTGAGGGAAAACGGCAATGGGAACAGTTGTGGGAGGATGGAGCTGCCTTTCCCTCGCCGTGTTCTTTTCCCAACTCTCTGCAATGTTTTTTTTTTTTTTTTTTTTAAACCACACCTGTCATACTGTTACTGTAAAGTCCAATTAACACAGTCATCCTAGCCCTCCCCTCCTCCTCTGTACCTGTTCTTGTCAAACAGAGCTCAGGCTTTGTCTTGAGACCAGCCCACCAGGAATAAGAAGTGTTGGGGGTAACACATTACAAATAACGCAAGTTACGTAATCAGATTACTTTCTTCAAGTAACTACAGTAGTAAAGTAACGCATTACTTTTTACTTTACAAGAAAATATCTGAATTACTTTTTTTTTTTTTTTTTAAGGACCGCCAATTACTTTGTTTTCCCATTTATTGATTGACAAGTCTCCTGTCCCAATGTTGGGAGAAATCGGAAGAACTGAGGCATTGTGTGAACATGTAGTTCTAGACTAAATGTGAATGTGCATTGATTCATCCAACTCGCAAAAAAACATATTAAGTATTCATCAAAATGAATGTCGAAATGCAAACTCAGAATATGACGCAAACCTGCAATAATTCAATTTGTAAACAAAAATGTATCTAATCCCATTTTCTTAACTAATGTCTTTGCTGTTGACCTCTGATGAGCCAGTTCAACCATACTAATAAGGAAAAATGGCTTTAGATAAACTAACAATTGTGCTTCATAGTTTTTGTTTTATATTATATTTATTGCTGAAGAGTGTTGAACGTTCTTCTGTGTTTACTGTTCAGACGTGAATTTACTTTTCCTTCAGCTCATATTTAAAAAGTAACGTAAAAGTAATGTTAAAGCATTACTTTCCATAAAAAGTAACTAACATATTTAGTTACTTTTGTTAGGTAGTAATGCAATATTGTAATGCATTACTTTTAAAAAAAAATCCCCAGGACTGGGAATAAGGAAAACAATAATGTGTTGGATCTTCAATGCAGTTGGTGACCAGTGAAGAATCATTGTCAGGTAAAATGCCTTTGAAAATCTGTCAACGATAAGTTTTTTTTGCATCAGTCGATTGTTACTGTAGTTACTTATAGAATCACTTTATTCTTTAATATAATTGTTCATTTCTGTTAAACAGATTTAGATACAATTTAGCAGTTAATGCTAGTATTACACTTACAGTATGATGTCACTTACATTACGAAGTTTAATCACTTTGATGTTTTTTTTTACTTAATTGTTATGTAAATGTAATATAATCATATGTATATAAAACACCTTAGAGTATAAATGTGCAGCAAGTTAACGCATTGGATTTGAACTAAATTTTTTATCACTCTTTATGACATTTTGAGGTGTTGAGTGTGAAATGCACGTAATATGCATTTATGCAAATACACGGACATGGAAATTATTCCTTGAATTCATTTAAAGGCCAGCATTTGCATACAGAGTCATAATTAACTATTTACAACTTCGGTCCCAATGAGCATGAATGTGAATATTTCTCGCAATGGTCCACCAACCCCCTTTCCAATTAAGTATGCCACATGAAACCTCTTCCACCGCAACAGAACCTCGGACTCTCCCTGTGTTTGCCTGAAATTATCCAGAGAGTTAAAAGTTTGAGGCGAGGCACCAGAACTGACTCTCAGCACCTAACCTTTCTGAAAATTTCCCATGTGTGCATGCGAGAACGGGTAAAAAGTTGCCCTGATTAGTTTACGGTTTGCTCAAAAATCAGCATAATAAAGCATTTGAATAGGATGAAGAGATCTAACATCCTCTACTTGTTTACGATCGCTCGGCAGAGATGCCACGTCGCCTCCTCTCTGACCCTGAGGCACGGAGTCACTTTATGCGCTGTGTTTCCATCCTGCTCTCCCATTTCGCCGGCATCCAGCAGCGCAGGAGTTCCCGATGGAGGCCGGATAGAGCGCAGCCCCTCCAGGCAGTCCTGGGGTGCAGTTACCCCCGGCATGTGTCTCTGCATGGTAATGAAGATGGGATGCACCACCATAGATGGAGATGGAGGAGCAAGGCTACTGACCAAGAACCGATTCAGAGGACAGGAGACTGGCGCAGTGGGAGAGCCCCTTCGCTCACTGATCAGAGGAACTGCGCCTCAGATGCGACGCTGAAGGCAACTCTGAAAAAATAAAAACCTGATTAGATGTTGCTGTCGTCGCCCATGCAGCTAGCTGGAAAGCCTTTTTCTTATTCCGGGGCTTGTTTGTTTCTTGCCCCCTCTGAGCCTTTTGTCATCCTCAGACAGCGACGGATGCAAGTTCTCTGTGGTGTGGGGCTTTGCTCGTAATTAGCTGAAAGTTCTCCGAGACTTGACAGGAAGAACGTGTGGCAGAAGCTCACAGTCTTCGCTTGTTTATTGTTCCTCCTTTTTCTTTTTTTGCCCCCGAATCTTTCTCTGAATAAATCAAAAACCCTTTCGCTGCAAGACGTTAAGACTGAATTTGAACTCTTTGTTTCATCTGAAGCGTAGAGTTTTATGGTTAGTTACAGTATCAAAAGTGTATAAACTGAGCAGTCCTCTTCGGTCCAGAAAACAAACTTTCCTTACAAGAAGTTTTGGTGCTCCAAACTCCATATGTTTGATTGTGACGGTATTTCCTGCATTTCACACCGTTAACATGCAAAACAAGGTCGATAGTATAGCACTATGAAGATGAAGTGTTTACATCTCTCATTATCTGCTTCTTCGGTTATACAAAGATCTCTAGTTGTCGGATGTGTTCATCCCATCTGAAGTTTGCTCAGCGTTAAAGAGTAAAATAAACTAAGCTTTTTTAGTTATTTTTTTATCATTGCTCATATGAACCAAGTCTTTGCCCTATAACTAAACTTGCTAGCTTTTATTAGAGGATACTCCCAACTGAAGCAACATGCTGGTCTTTGAGTCTATCCTAAAGTGCCCATGCAGTGAGGGATAAACTTCTTTCCCCTGAATCCAGATCTTGAATTCAAAGTGCTTCCATATTTATAGTCAAGGGTACGTTTTAACTCCTCTAAGGCCACTTTAAGCAGCTTAATGTCAAAATAACAACATTCATCCAGTCTCGTGTCTAATAACATAGGGGAATGTCAACATGCGCTATTTGTGCAAGAATTCTGACACTTCCAAAACCAAGGGCTTCAATTCTGCTTAAATAGGCACTGGTGTTAAACTTCCTTACACTTGTGCTGTTAAAGAATAGACTATCCAGGGTCTAGAAGGTGCTCCAGGCATGTACATTAAGAGAATAAGGGGCAGACCTCACTGTGAATGCCTGATACTATGGCCAGGCTCGCCTACCAATAGAGGCCAAACCCGTACCCCGACAGTGCAACCTCCCGGCACAAAGGATGGTCCTGCCGCAGCTTTCCAGCCCCATTAGCACCCGAGCGTCAAGGCAAAGCTCCAGAACCTCATTCATTATTCATCTGTGCGCAGGCAGAGGTCCTGATAAATTCTCGCTTTAAGTGACAATGAGTGACAGAGCCTGGGGTTTTTTATGGCCATCCCCTCCCTGCCGCCAGTGGTGCGCTGGCCAAAGGTCCAGCCTGATCCTCTGCTAATGACCGGTATGATGTATGTGCAGCGATGCGTAGGCTGACACCGGTGCTCTACCGTCCCGCTCCCCCAGTCCCACGACCGGGGGTAAGCTCCATCCCATCCCGGGAGCTCACCAGGCCACGGAAACTCCTCATTAGCTGCGATATACAGGGTTAACCTGGAGGGAAGGTGATAAGGTAAGGGGATGGAGGGTGAAAGTGGGATTTCGGTCGTGCTGGTGGGACAGTCATCTAATTTTACATCATTTTGCCGTTGGATTGCAATGCACATTCACATAGGCCACCTATGCTCTAATTTTCAGTGGATGTTAAGTCATTAAAGTCCCAACAAATGTTTAAAATACCATTTGTTGTTCAGAAATGCACGCATGACCTTATACAAGTAGACAGCATTTAACATCTCAGTGTGAATATGTAGGTAGGACTGTTTTTCTGTGGATTCCATGGTATCTGAAACAATACGGTGAGTATTGATTCGCTCAGGGTTTGGTATTGAAACTTCAAAGGCATTCCAACATTTTATTCTATTTTAACTTTCAGCTGGAGAAGGGAGGGGTCCTTAGCCTCTGTTTGTATCTGTACGTCTCCAGTGATATCGATTGGATTGGATTTTAACCCCTCTTCTTTGAGCTGCACTGAAGACAAATGCTTTCAGTGGAACAAAAGCTGCATACTGTGTGTGGCTAGCTTTTTAGAGCCAAATCTCCGGGGTGCAGCCAATCTATCTAAAAAACAAAACAAAAAAAATGCTATTTCTCTGAGGATTCCAAGTTTCTGATTTAGGCCTTGCTTCTTATTGTTGTCCTTATTGTAATGATATCATTAAACGGGTGTTTTAATATGAGAACTTGTTTCCTAGCATGTCTAATTGGTAAAAAACTCAAGGCCAAGGCCAGACAATGAAAAAATGTATCTTATTATGAGATATGAACGTTAATTTAAGTTTGATGTAGTTTCCATATTATAAGAATTTCGGTTGCACTTTATTTTACAGTACGTGTACTAACATGTACTTATAGTGTACTTACAGTGTATTTATCTAAGAAAGTTCTGGTAACACAAGGTAACTATATGGGGTAGGGTTAGGTTTAGGGGTAGGTTCAGGGTTAGTACCTAGTTATTACATAGTTATTGTAATTACTATAATAAGTACATAGTATGTACATGAGGAACAGGACTGTAAAATAAAGTGCTACCAGAATTTCAGTTGCAATTTTGTTACAGTAGGTGTACGTACTTACAGTGTATTTACTGTATCTAAGAAAGTTCTGGTAATACAAGGTAACTACATAGGGTAGGGTTAGGTTTAGGGGTAGGTTCAGGGTTAGTAACTAGTTATTACCTAGTTATTGTAATTACTATAATAAGTACATAGTATGAACATGAGAAACAGGACTGTAAAATAAAGTGCTACCAGAATTTCTTAGTTTCATGTGCAAATCAAGGTGGTGATATAAGCTGATGAATGTTCGCTCTAGCCATGACAAAGAACAAACACATTAGTTTCTTCTAGTCTTTAGCAGAAACTCATTAGGTCGGTGTCTCGGTTTCATCTCTATGTCATCCAGTCAAGAGAATTCTGTTACCAAAATCCGCTGGGAATGGGAATGTTCTCCCGCTGTATCTCGCTTATTTTGTTGTCTTACTCTACTGATTATTAAGCTAACAAACAGTGTTAATACAACAAGCACGTTCAAAGAACAGGGAAAGGCTGCCATCAAGTAATTTCATCATCTCGATTCTGATTGGTTGGCGAACGTTCAATGGTTTACTGATACTGAAGATTTCTAATGATCAGTGGAAGGTGTATGGATTATTTGCAATAGATAAAGTAAAAAATAGCGTGTGAATGTTGTACTGTGTGCTTGCTTTTGACTGACACATTCCACTTTTACTAGAGAGAGAAATTGGGAAGAACTGAAGGAGTCGAGCTGCCTTGTCAGAAGATACAGATGATGAATACCTCAGGAGAGTCCGCTAGCATACCTGCTGTTTGCTGTTTGGTCAGGAATATTATAGTGAAGCCCAGGAGAGCGCAATTGTATGTATATATTTAAAAATAGATGTATGCATCAAAGTGCATTCAAGATGTTTGGAATCCCGTGCAGCGTATTCTCTGCTTCTCATTCTTTTTCACATTCAATTGCTCTTTCTCCATTGCTTTGGTAATAGAAGAGTTAGAAGTTGATGTCTGAATGCTTTGTTGCATTGGCGCGAATCTTGATTAGTGTCGCACATGAATAAGGTTTGTAGTTGTGTAGGGAGCCGACATGAATGTGTCCTTTGATCTGGAATTTTAACGACCACCTTTTAGTGTTCAAATGATTTTCCAAGGCATGCCGACAATGAGGTACTCTTCTTGGTACTCTTCTTTCCAACTGGTGAGCTGTGTTTGTCCTATTCATGTCATGATTCTGCCCTCGTGTCCTTGATTTTTCCTAGTCTTGAGGCAGGATCATGACAGACCCATGTTTTGTGTACAAGCGCATGGCCTTGTCTTTGGGCCATGTGCTTGTGTTGTCTCGTTCCCTTGCCCCGCCCCCCTTGTTAACCTAGTCGTGTCTTGATTGTCCTATCTGTAACACCTGTCGCGTCTTGATTAGTACCCCTATTTAGATCTCCTAGTGTGCTCTGTCTTGCGTCGGTTCATTGTACCTGTGATTGTGATTGTTCCACTCTGTGATTGTTCCTTAAGAAGTGTTTGTATTACCGTGAGTGTTTGTTTATAGTTAGTATTTAGAGTCCTTGTTTATCTTGTCAGTCCAGTCCTGTTTTAGTTATTTAGTCTTTACCTTGCTCCGTGTTTTCCCCCTCGTGGGTTTTTGTTTCCCCTTTTTGTAATAAACCCTTTGTTTGAGAATCCCTGTCTGCACCTGAGTTCCTCCCTTACCAATACCTGACAGAATGAACCGACCACCAAGGAACTCAGCAGACAGGAGGCAATGCTGGATGGCATCAGCCAGCCAGCGAGATTGTTTTGAGGGCTCTCGCCTTGTGGTGTTCCGGGGGACCAGGGGAGGTCGTTCCGGAGTGAGCGGGCGAGAGGAGGAGCCCCAGAGGTCCCCACCTACCCAGCTGCCGGCGATCCCGGAGGGTCGTGTCCTGGCCGTGGCAACCCTGGGGGGTCAGGCAAGCCCCTCCCAGAGTCCTGAGGTGCCCTCCTCAGCCAGCAGTCTCCCCATGAAACGAGGGAGACGGTTTTCATGGGAGTCAACTTCTGAGTCTTCGGCGTCCGAGACTGCCCTGCCCGAGACCAAACTCCCCCAACCCGCCTCTGACCCAGCTGTGGCCTCTGCACCGCGCCCAAGGAGGAAGAGGAGGAAGAGGGGGCCTGCCGGTCCTGTGACCCTGTCTCCTCCAGTGCCAGCAGCGGAGAGCGCTGGCGTGCCCGTGCCAGCAGCGGAGAGCGCTGGCGTGCCCGTGCCAGCAGCGGTGGGCGTGCCCGTGCCAGCAGCGGAGAGCGCTGGCGTGCCCGACCCAGCAGCGGTGAGCACTGGCGTGCCCGTGCCAGCAGCGGTGAGCGCTGGCGTGCCCGTGCCAGCAGCGGTGAGCGCTGGCGTGCCCGAGCCAGCAGCGGTGAGCGTGTCCGAGCCAGCAGCGGTGAGCGCTGGCGTGCCCGAGCCGGCAAAGAAGAGAGCTGTATGCAAGTCGGCAGTCGTGAGAGCGCAGGAGAGTGCCGCGGCCGACTCTGCAGCAAAGACTTTAGTTCAGTGTATCTCATCTCGTAAGGAGATGCCAATTGTCTTAGCGGCTAAAGCCTTTTCTGATTATTTGTCTAGTCTTGTCCGTATCCTAGAAGTCCCCGTCAGTCCTGTCTTGTCCTCAGACCCTGTCCCCAGAAATCCCGAGTGTCCTGATGTCGTCTCCCCGTGTCCCGTAGATGTCGTCTCCCCGTGTCCCGTGAGTGTTGCCCCGTGTCCTGCTGATGAAGTCATGTATCCTGTTGATGTGGCCCCGTGTCCCGTAGATGTCCCGTGTCCTGTTGTCCCCCCGTGTCCAGTAGATGTTGCCCCGTGTCCCGTAGATGTCCCGTGTCCAGTAGATGTTGTCGTCCCATGTCCAGTAGATGTTGTCCCCCCGTGTCCAGCTGTCGTTTCCCCGCGTCCCGTAAGTCTTGCCCCGCGTCCCTTGTCTGCTCCTATCATGTCCCCTGTCAGTTGTCCCGAGACCCCTCCCCGCCCCTCACCACCCAGACCTGCCCGTACCCCCCGTCGTCAGCCTTTGTCCTGTCCTCCTAAGATTCCTACCCCTCCCACCCGCCCTGGTCTGTCCCCCATGAACTTTGTGGTCCCACCCCCTCCCCTTCCCTGTTTGTTTTTTTTTATTTGTCACCCCAACCCTGCTGTTGTGTATTCATGTTTGCCATTGTTATTATTTGTCATGTCCTGTTGGTTTGTGTCTGTGTCCCAGTCTGTCATGTCAGTCGTGTCCCGTGTTTGATGTTCCCTTGAGGAGCGTCTGGAAGCCGCTCCTTAAGGGAGGGGTTCTGTCATGATTCTGCCCTCGTGTCCTTGATTTTTCCTAGTCTTGAGGCAGGATCATGACAGACCCATGTTTTGTGTACAAGCGCATGGCCTTGTCTTTGGGCCATGTGCTTGTGTTGTCTCGTTCCCTTGCCCCGCCCCCCTTGTTAACCTAGTCGTGTCTTGATTGTCCTATCTGTAACACCTGTCGCGTCTTGATTAGTACCCCTATTTAGATCTCCTAGTGTGCTCTGTCTTGCGTCGGTTCATTGTACCTGTGATTGTGATTGTTCCACTCTGTGATTGTTCCTTAAGAAGTGTTTGTATTACCGTGAGTGTTTGTTTATAGTTAGTATTTAGAGTCCTTGTTTATCTTGTCAGTCCAGTCCTGTTTTAGTTATTTAGTCTTTACCTTGCTCCGTGTTTTCCCCCTCGTGGGTTTTTGTTTCCCCTTTTTGTAATAAACCCTTTGTTTGAGAATCCCTGTCTGCACCTGAGTTCCTCCCTTACCAATACCTGACAATTCATCACTTGTGGATCTGTCACCGTACGCTACAGATGTGTTCATGTTGTACCGAGGAACTCTCCAGCTGATTGGACATTTCTTGGCCCTCAAAACTGTGCCATGGCTACCTCTTTAGAAAACTCAACTCATTTTAGAGATACACAAGACTCGACACTCGTGCTGATGAGATACTCAACCCCTTGGGAACCAGTAGCTACACAATGTCAGTGCTATCTATCTATCTATCTATTTAAATATGAACACTATAGCATCTTTGCAACACAATACTAGACGTTCAAAAGCTGTAGCGGTAGTTTTTCCCCAATCCCGTCATCAACTCAACACATTTTCCTTTATCAGCTGTTGGTATTTACCACCTGCCTATTTGTGTACATGAAGTGTAATTTACCGATGTTAAAATGTGTAAGCAGGTCTGTATACAGAATGACACTTTGACAGGTCGGAGCGAGTTTTTATCGGTTTCATGGCATGCAGCCAGTCAGAGGACAGGGGAAGGTGTTTTAATGGCTCTTTGTCATCACATCCTCCCTGATGAGAAACAGTGAAAGTTCATATTTGTAGTGTCACACATATATAGCCCTCTGACTGTGTGTGTGCAGGTGGAACCGGATAAAGACAAGCACATCACACACAGCCCTGTGCCCTCTGGTGCATCATGGGAGAGAAGAGGGGCTTCAGGGCGCTACTCCGTCGCTTTAGGCTGTCCTTGTTAGGAAGCTGTCAATCAAAAAGAAGATCTTGCGAACTTGCCTCACCGTGCTGTAACCTTCAGGAAAAGAGAGAGCAAGGAATATATATAATATGTATTTCCTTAAGAAGCCGGTTTAAGCCCAGTCCTACTGCACTAATAATCACAGGCCTTGAGATGGGATAATGGGGCTGATGACCCTTTAAAGGGCGGATGAGGGGGTTCATGCAGATATGTAAAAAAAATCACAGGTCACCCACATTGGCAAAGAGGCTAAATTAGACATTGACGCAGTCATGGAAGCACACTGCCATCAAGTGGTGGAGGGCTAGGACTTCACTCTGTCATTTCTTATGTCTGGTATTAGGTTTTGAATGGTAGTCTCTCACATTCCTCATGTACAGTGCAGGATGTTTTCATACGGGTGGGCAGCAACCAGTCTGTGGTTGAACAGAAATCTTGATTTCATCATAAAAATCTGTTTGACTATAATGTAGCCTACTCGACTGTTTTAGTGCCTAAACACAACGGAGTACAATTATTGTAGGCTATTCTTAACTCTAATTGAGATATTTGTGAATTAGATCAAGTAGCTAACACTGTAAATATGACAGTTTTTTTTTTAGCATTATTATTATTCACCTCCAGTTATTTTTGGTAATTGTATGACTTAGCTGACGACAGAATTAGTTAGGCTATGTATTCTCATAGTTTCTTGTGTGGGTTAGGCTATTTAAGATGAAGTGATAAGGCGTGCACCACATGCTTGCGTAGGCTACAGTTGAAAAGTGTGTGCTGTGAACACAGTAAAACGGCTGATGCGACAGGAATGTGTTTTACTGACATACAGTCTAACAACATCTCATCAGACCACAGTTCACAGTTGTTCTACTGAAGCTCATTAGCTTTCCCGCGCTCGTCTGACTCGCGCCTGACGCTGAGGTGACGCTCAAGTGCGCGTCTGATTCTGAAAATTATCCCGTTTGATGTGGTAATAAAAAGATAAAGAGAGCTTAATAAATCAATAAAAAAGGGACAAACTTTTTTTTTTTCTTCTCTCTCTCGGTTTTGCAAACAACTAGCCTAACCGCGAGGTGGTGTCACATGCCATCGCAGATCACTCGCAAGGGACGTATAGCAGTTGTAAAAAGGTGGTCCTAAACCTACCTGATGGGATTTAAAAAATAATAATAATTTAATGCGCTGAGAATGTCATCGGCATAGTTAGAGACAGCTGTCCACATGTAGGAACTTTTGGTCTTACTAAACGATTTCTTGTGTAAGGAAGTGAAAGAACAACTGCCCTCACATCACCGTCCGTGTTCTTGTAAATGAACAAAACCTGAGCTTCTTTAAAAAAAAAAAAAAAAAAACTCTGTGAAAGCAAATCAGCGTCCACACATCTTTCACACAAATAATGGTGCAGAAATCGAAGGAAACTTCGCACACGGTACATCTCACCCTCGCATCTGTTTCCTCATTTCTGTTAACTTTATTCTTCTTGAGAAGGCCCTTGCTTTGCATCAAATAGCTCATATTAAATAACACAATTTACTACACAATGAGAAACGTTTGTTTTATGCAACAGTTATTTTGCAGTTTCTCCATTCACAATAAAGGGAGCCTGGAAAAGGTTGAAGAGCTCATTTTTAAGATTTTATATTGTTTGTGATGTTTTACGATCTGTGAGAATGTTATATGACTTTCTTTGAAAAGGTTTTCTGCATATCTGTAGTGTCTTGGTGCTCTGCTTGTGCAGGCCGTCCCAGTGTGTTTGACACCTTCTCCACATCACCTCATAATGACGCCATCTAGACTGTCAGGAGCCTTCAGATGTCTTCGGGACACATGAAATAAAAGATCTGAACACATAAAGATGTCCTCATTTGGAATAATTCCCCACGGGAAAAAGTAGCTTTTTATGATAACATCTGAACATTTTCACTTTCAATTTAGAGATTTTACCATGGTGAAGCAGAGTAAAGAGGAAGAGACCACGGTTTTGCGTAACTTTGTGGTGCGGAGTTTCTCAGGCCTGTTCATACTGCAGCTGCAGCACTCTTAGGCCACGCCTCCTCAGTGTCATATACTTAAATACTTGATGGTTTAAAAAAAAAAGAGATTTCATCATCCACTGACACACCACTGATCCTAGGATGTTCGTGCTTTCTTCAAATAGATCGACAAGAATAGCCAAACTGGTGTGCTGTAGACCATCAACTGACTACGACATACAAGGAGGCAATTAATATATGTTTTTAACATCACTGATAATTAATTTCCCATATTTACACGGCACACTAAAAGTGTATTCTTCTGATTGATTAGCAGGAAAATAGTATGCTCATTTTGATGCATACTACTATATCTGAGTAGGTACTACATTTGACGAAGAACAAACTTTGTGACTGTAATAAAAAAATGAATTTAATTTGTACGTAACTCACTGACTAGTAGGGTGCCTATTGGATGTGCACTTCAGAGTCACTGTTTTATGAATACTATACATTCGGACTGTACTATTTTTTTTTATTTTTTTTTTGCCTGTTGTATTCACAGGATATTCTTTCAAAATATATTATTATTTGAATAATGCTAATATTCGAGTATACTTCTGTTTAACAAAGTTTGTCACACTTTTTCCAGCATGCTATGACGTAGGCCACATTAACCTTAATCTAGCATACCATACGGCCCAGAAATGGGATGCAGCCATCAGTAGCACTATGCCCCAGAGATGTTTATGCAAGCAGGCGGTACAGCATCGCGTGGACCGGTGCCAGACAGCCACAAAACATGAGAAATATGGTTGCAAGTGCAACAAAGATTTCTTTCAGGTCAGAGGTGCTGGTTTCGTCCTGAAGCAGTCCCTCGAAAGCTGCTGGAGCAGGTTGAAAAGGTCGGAGAAAAACAGGGAAAGTAACCAGCAGGATTAATTAGTACATGTGTAGTTGATTTCTGTCCACACACAACAGTAACAGCTTTCAACCCCAGTCAACCTGCTTAGCCTAGCATTATCTGTGCTAGCCTAGAATCTCATTTGTTTAAAAAATAAATATATTAAGATTATTTCTGTCAACAAGGTACTTAAACGAAATATTAAAGGGTCTAGATAATAAAATATAGTTCATAAATCTGTACAGAGAAAATTGCTATAGTAAACCATGTGAATTAGCGGTGCTTGCTAAGGCTAGTCTCACTTTAATGTTTTGGTTATTGTTAAATACACAACTAGTCAAAAATCTAATTATGACATTCAAATTGCTTGAATATGTTGCTGTATTCCTGCTGGAAAAAAACAAACAGCTAAGCTGGTTGGCTAGTCTCAGCTGGTTTGAGCTGGTTTTAACCAGTTTTAGCTGGCCTCCTAGCCTGACCAAGCTGGTTTTGGCTAGTTGGTTAGCAAGTTTCAAAAAAGCTAACACAATGTTCATGAGCAGACTAGAAGACTTGTTTATTTCAGGAGGGTCATCAGGCATTAAGTTTGGTTATATCTCTATGTGAAATGAACTTTATGGGGGACACATTTCTCACATTTCTCTGAATTTTAATTCGGTTTCTTGTTGAATACTCAGTCAAAAATCAAATGACAGCGGTGAAGTGAGTATTTTCTGGTAACGTGCCACTTTTAAATTGTTAGTAGCAAGTACACTTGTAGTGGATTGACAGGTACATTTATTTAAGGCTTCAAACTTCAAAGGTCTGATTGTGTATTTGCTTTTGCAAAATTGCAAATGTGCTTTGCGTGCGAGAACAGCCTTCAGGAAGTGGTTAATCACCCTTTTGAGACAGCCAACTACCCACCACCTACTATTTTATTGTAATGTCTATTTGAGGTTTTATACCCTGTTTTACACTGTAATAGCAGGGTTTTATTGTACATTTTGGCCAGTTTTGATGCATCCAATGTGAAACCATTAAAAAACCTGAACCTCATCAAAGCAGATATATTTCGCCCATGAACATTCACACTAATACTTGGTATCATCGCCACAGGTTTCGGCAGGAAGTTCATTTTATTGACTGGCATGCATCATCTTTTTACAAAAAAAGGGGAAAATGGTTCATTTTACTTACAGTTTCTCTTAAAGTGTTAAAGAGAAGTAAAGAATAGAGGAATTTACATATGCATGCAATTTTGATTCACTATATCTTTGATACAGAAGAACTCTTTGAATTCTCATCTCGTATAATCAGTCTCTTTGTATTCTCTTCATTGATAATTGATATTTGAAGTTCATTACTATCTTGCTCTGTCATCTGTGTTCATACAGTCAGTAGGTTGTCACTTTGAGTTTTCATCTTTGCACGCCTATCTCTGTGCTACTTCCTCAAACAGGCGGGAAACCAAAAAAAGAGGGGAGAGAAAAAAAGAGCAAGCAAGGAAGTGGTATCTTGCAGCGCTGCCTACATGCAGAGTGCCTTTGGAAAGTGAGAAATAGGCAAGAAGCAATGAAGTTCAAGTTTGAGAAGCAGTGTGAGAGAAGAAAATGTTTGCGTTTGATGTCACCGTTGAGTCATTTATGTAAATCGAGGATGAGAAGTCGAAACCGTTTTAGTGTGTACATGTGCCATGTTTAATTCATAAATGTCACTTAGACAATCAGGTTTGGTCGTATTAAACATGCAAATCAGTGCATAGAAGATGATAATATCATACTTGAAATACAAAATATGGAAATATACATTAGCAATGTTTATACTATTAAACTTAAAGGGATACTCCACCCCAAAAAGAAAATTTTATCATTAATCACTTACTCCCATGTCGTTCCAAACCCATACAAGCTTCGTTTGTCTTTGGGAACACAATATAAGATATTTTGGATGAAAACTGGGAGGCTTGTGACTGTCCCATAGACAGCCAAGTAAATTATACCGTCAAGGTCCAGAAAAGTATGAAAGACATCGTCAAAATAGTGCATCTGCCATCATTGGTTCAGCCGTAACGTTAGGAAGCGACAACTTTTAGTACTTTTAGTACGTGAATAAAAATAACAACTTTATTTGACAATTCCTTTGTCAATAGTCTCCTCTGTGCCTCTCCACATCACCGTATGTGGTCACAAGCCTCCCAGTTTTCATCCAAAATATCTTAAATTATGTTCCGAAGATGAACAAATCTTTTAAAGGTTTGGAGCGACATGGGGGTAAGTGATTTTCATTTTGGGGTGGAGTAACCCTTTAAGTGATGGGGTACAGAGCCAAACCCGTATATATATATATATATATATATATATATATATATATATATATATATATATATATATATATATATATATATATATATATAAAAATTTATTTTTATTTATTTATCATTATATTTTATTTTTATCCATTAGATATTTTGTTCCAGTCCTTGAATTAGACTTCAAATAGTGCTTTAAAACTACATTTATCAAACTAATATTTTGCCTGGCTAATGTGGGTGATATTTTGATTCATGTGCTGCAACACATCGTCTTTGACATTTATCACACTGGACCACAAAACCAGTCTTAAGTCGCTGGGTATGTTTTATGCAATAGCCAAAAAAAAAAAAAATAATTTTTAATGCCAGAAATTATTAGGATATTAAGTAGAGATCATGTTCCATGAAGATATTTAGTAAATTTCCTACTGTAAATCTATCAAAACTGATTTTCTGATTACTAACATGCATTGTTAAGAATTCATTCAGAAAACTAATCATAAAATTTCTCAGTATTTTGATTTTTTTGCACCCTCAGATTCCAGATTTTCAAATAGTTGAATCTCAGCCAAATATTTTCCAATCCTAATAAACAATACATCAATCGAACGCTTATTTATTCAGCTTTAAGTTGATATATAAATTTCAATTTAGAAAAAATTGACACTTCAGACAGTTTTTGTTCACACTTTACACTGGAGGTGATTTTAACTTGAAAAGTGCATCTTCTGAAGGTGCGGCTCTCGCTTTGGATGCAGGTCGTCGAAAGCAAAAATGAGATCATTTTTTCTCTCGTTTCACATTTGAAGGACATGACACATTAGACGGCAAGAGGTGTGTGGCGTAGATGAAAATGCAACTTCCTGTTAAAAAAGGGCCTTAACTCAAAGCTGAAGGAGAGAGTGTCTCTGACACTGCTCTGCTGTCTCTTAACGCCAAAAAACTGCTTACGGATTTTTTGTTTTTTAACAGAACCGACTGATTAGACACATGAGAACACGTAAGATTACATGAAAACAGAGCAAGAGAGACCAAAAAGCCATTACGCTTTCTGATGGTTAACCCTGATCTGTGTCTGTTTCAAATAGGACATATGGTGTCTTAGAAGCCGCGTTTGAACCTTTGGATATGGCAAGATTTTTTGCGCTAGGACCCTTGGTTTTGGTCCTATGCTTGGTCTTATGTAAGTATACATTTAATATATATTTATATATATTTACAGGTGAATTTGCAGTTGTATAATCAATATTATTATACATATTTCATTATATTTACTGCTGTGGTTTATATTGCGTGACATTTTGGGAATTAATTGTTTGCATAACTTATCGAAGGTCATTATCGTGGTGTAGATTCATTCATATTTTGGTCCCGTTTCTGTGTTGTGTGACATAGTTAATCTAGTTTATTGGGACTTTTTTATCATCATTAGTCCTAACACTAAAATGTATTCGTTATTATCAATGGGTACATACAGGACAGACTTATTTTGGTGTCTTGAGTCCTCAGTTTATTTGAAGTGTTGTTTGTTAGAAATACTATTTATTTTAATGAGCATCTCCACCGTTGTTCCACAAGACGAAGGGGAATTCTCTTTAGTCGGCAGAAGTGAGAAGTTGTTGCTTTGTAAAGCATCGGAGTAAAGCCAGAGATTGGGCAATGTTGCAAAAGAGTGCTTTGCAGAGCTCCTAACGTGATTTTTTGGAGCGCTCCTGTGGCGGGACACTTTTCGAGAGAGGTGTTGGCTTCTAGTTTGTGTTACCTGGCGAAGGAGCTGTCAGAGATCAGGCTGGTTTGGGTGTGTCCCCTCAAACTCGCTGGAGGTTCTGCTAGGGGCCCGCGCTGTGCCTGCTTTCACAGGACACAGTCTGATGGATGCTGATCATGATCTCTTTGTTATTTATAGAGTGATGTCCGGCAGTCTTGAAAGTAAACGTTCATGGGCTCTTCTTGTGAAGAACCATATTTGATGTTCTTGACTTCTTGAGTTCTTTTGAAGTCTTTGTGGGGAAATTGTGTCAGGCTATTGCATCAGCAGCCTTCTGCTTGTTTAATAATATAATATAATATATTATAACATTTTGAATATAATATGTTTAATATATGTACAATTTTAAAATTGTATACAACATATTTTACTTTTTTTTTTTGGAATTTAATAATTGACTATTAAAATCATGTAATGTTTTAGTGCTTAAAAACATGGAATTTAAAATAAATAAATGAAAACATTAGTATTGCATTATGATTGGTCATCGCTAGGTACTGTACATTTAAAAGGGGGGTTTCTCCAGGGGCTGTACCTCATCCAAAAAAATGATCAAGCCAGAGGATTAAGCATAAATACACAATTTAAAATCTTAAAAATATTCAATGATTTTTATTGAATTAATTTAATTTATTTAACATCGTGTCTCTGGGCAGGATGTTGTTACATAAAATGACAGCACTCCATTACAATAAAATACAAATTAAAGAAGTGAGAGACTGTAAAGTGTGAAAGAGAGTTTTCACAAATTACAATATCAAACCACAAAAATAAATAAATAAAATGACTAAGTAAAGTTGAGTAATTAAGTAAGTTTAGATGCTTAGTAAAGTTTTAGTTTAGTAGGCACCTAAGTTCCTATCTTTAGAATCTAATCTTGTTTAATCTTCATGTTATATTATGTTATGTTATGTTATGTTGTATTATTCATTTGAAAGTCTCTTGAGCCAGATGCCTTCCTGCACAGGCCACTGACCACTTCCTTGTTCCATTTTGAGCCGGTTTCTGTGCCTCGTAAATTTGCCGGCTAAAATGGTGCTCGCGTGAGCCGCTGAAGAAGTGTCATGAAACCTGTTACAATGAAGTCTATTGACTTTATATAAAAGTGTTGTGGCACGATACCGGGTGAGAATCCTTGTTACTACGCTGTCACATCGAAAAGGAAGAAAGCCATAAAACGCTGGGCCTATGTGTGAGATTTAGGCTTTAGAGTCAGTGCCCAGGGGGATATTCGTGAAATCACTATTTGATGCTTGCTTTTAATTGTTCCTATGCTTATTAAAACTGAAAATGAAAATGTTGTCGTTAATTACTCGTCCTCGCGTCATTCCAAACCTGTACGACTTTCTTATCATCTGTAAAACTCAAACGTAGATATTTAGCCAAATGTTCATGCTGCACTTTTCCCTACAGTGAAAGTTAATGGTGAGCTTCGAAATGATTAAATGCATCATAAAAGTAGTTCATATGGCTGTATTACAAATCTTCTTAAATCTTCTTCAACCGTTGATGTATTCAAATCTGGGATGTTTTAATTATGAACGTCGTTTATACTTAGAAATATTCAAAAATATGATTTAATATGACCAAATTGATTAGGTTACACTGACAAAAGTCATTTGACGTGTCAAAACTCCTAACTGCACAATACGTGCGAAACCATTGAGCTAACAATTAAATCATTGTAATTCTCGCAGTAAAATAACTCTGTACTTTATCATCACAGCCCGTCAAAACCTGGTTGTATTGCATCAATTCTTATAATAATACATTTTTTTGTATCATTATCAGCGATTGATTTGATTGATGTACGTAATTGATGTACGTAAACGCAGTTAATTTCAGGTCAAGTCTTGTCATTGGACTGAAGGTTGATTTTACGTCTGCGTTTCATGAATAATAGCCGTTAAAGGATTCCATTTAAGTCATGAAAACTGTACATGCATGAGCTCTGCGGTATATATTTAGGCCTTTTGTCACATTAAATTTATCCACTGTGCATTATTTTCGGTTGTGGGCGACTGCTTTGGCTTCTTTAGTCAGGAAGCTAAAAAAAGAGGCACAGTTTTATTTTTGCTTTTGTTTTTCATCAGTTATTTAGAAAAGAAGATTGTAAAGTTGAATAAATATATATTTTTTGACCAGAATGTTCAATTAACTCGCCCTCAAATTATCTGCAGATCTTTAAATGTTTTTCAAAGATGGGAGATGAATGTCACAGCTTTGGGGTTTAAGTTAAAAGAATACTTAAGTCTGAAATGTCAGGAAAGAGCTAGTAAGGACTTTCATGGTGTTTTCCTGTAGTTTCATGACCTTTAAATAGTTTTGAAATTGTTCAGTCTTTGGATTTTGCGGGGAAGATTTTTTTTAAAATAATACTAATAACTGTAAACGTACTGCCTTAAAATGTTAAGTAGTAGTGCCATAGTCAAACATTTTCCCCTTTAAATAAAGAAAATCAAGTTTACGCTCCGAAATTGATTAGAAATTGATTCAATATATTGTAATAAGCTAAAATAATAATAAATAAAAAAATGCTGAAAACAGCTTGTGCAATGTTGGGGAAACAATTTGATAGTTTTAAAGGAATTATTCATACTTCTGAAAACGTGAGTCTAAATGTGAGCCATTAAATGTTGTTTTTAAAAGCGGTGTATTATATTACGATGCGCAATTACTGAATATGCAATATGCATTTTTTTAATAGCCAGTGATTGTGAATATAGCACAGTCTGGAGGTTTAGATCAAACTTTACAAGCAGGTTAAATGTCATCTCGCTGGAGATTGATGTTATATGCGAACACCATTGTGATTACTGTGAGAAGACAGTCAAACTGAAATATCATGTTTTTTAAAGCAAATCTCTCAAAACGAGAAGAAAACTTGTTAAAACTGGACGTTTAAAGTCACTTTTCTCATTCTGTCATATGTTCCATGTAATGGGAGGACCTGCTAAGCTCAAAATGCATCCGCCTCAAGTTGTGACCTAAGTCATGCAAAACCACATCCGGCAAAGACAAAAAAGTGAAAAGTACTGGCAATCTGAGCCAAAACTACAGTTATTCAAAGTCTACATTCAAGGAAACGTATGAGATTTTCAAATCTATAAAATCTTAGTGTCCAAAAACTCCAAATCTTTCCACAAAGTAATCCTGACATTGCATTAGACTACACTTTTCTTCTCTCATGTACAAGATTTAGTAGAGTTGCATGGATAGAATTTGCATTTCTACAGTCTACAATCTCGAGTTATCGTCCCCCACCCACAGAAGTACATTTGGCTCCTCCCCCTTCCGCACACGTACTGTGTATGAGATCTATGTCTGTACATTTGCGAGAACCACATGAGCCGGTGTATACTGAGCCGAATAAAAGAAATGAAAGCAAAGTGTCTGAGCCTTGAGAAGGGGGAAGGGTTTTGTCGTGCTACAGGAAGCTGTGGTTAAGAAACTGAAATATTTGCATGCACGCTGCGTTTCCATGGCAGCCAGGTCGCGCCACATACAGACCACTGCTAGTAACTCCCTTCCCCTTTCTGACCAAAGACGACCGTTTTACAAGGAGCCTGTCTGGGGTTTCAGAGGAAAGAGATGCTGAATATAATGTGAGAGGATTTTTGGTGTGCAGTAGTTGATTTGTTTTTAAAATAAACAGAGCAATTTAGTTGTCAGGGAACTCATTTATTTTAAATAATGAAAATAAGACTTTTATTAGGAAAATTATTATTTGTAAATAATTGGAGATATATTCAATGCTACTCTGTATATATATATATATATATATATATATATATATATATATATATTTAGTGAGTGAAGTACTAAGTCGATTCAAGTTAATTTAATGTGTTACTTGCGGTTTCTTTATATATTTATTGGCTTCTATGTTTCTACCTTTTATCATGTAAAATATTGGCTTCATCAAAAAGAGATGAAAGTGTATTTACCAAAAGAAGCTTCTTTGGTATTTTGTATAAGTTTGTTGTTTGTATTTAAATCCTGTACTGGACCACCTAAAATTAACTTGCTTTTTGCTTTTTTCGTCATTATACAAAAACTAGATGATCAAATGAAGTGATTTTTCTCATGACATTTCTTTTGCGTATACTAAAATATCATAAATTGATAATCCCATAAGTAGTTTATATATCCTTCCATTAGCTCATAAACATAAGGTGCATTTTTGTCTCAACTGTACCCATATGGTGTACAGTTGAAACAGTACCCCACTGACATGCTCACACGTTTCTCCAGATTATGTAAAAAAAACTTGCATGGCACAATGTCATAAAATATGTCTATTTTTAGAGCAAAGAGTAACGTTTGCAATGATAAATGTTAAGTTTAACAATCATAAAACAATAATACGCTATTCATTGTGGAACAGACATGGTGTAATGAAAATCAAAGAGAACCCTAATACACATGTGTGGAGCAAAAATCACGGCATTTCAACTGTACACGTCTCAAATGTACCCAGTCTACTCCTAATGGCTACACCAGGCTTCACATTTAAGATCCTGCGATGTAATTAGGAATATTAAGCATCATCTTTTGTTAATCAGAAAGAAACCCAGATCATGTGCTTTGAAAGTGTGTGACTTGCTAGAAGAAAGTGCTTTGGTCTTTTGTCTGAATTTGTAGTTTTAGTGTGTTTGTCGTTAAATTCTGTACTGGACTACCTGAAATGAACTTGCTGTTCCCTTTAGCATCAAGCCCCTCACCCACACACATGACTCCACAAGACACAGAATCAAAGGAAACAGGTAATACTTGTCCTCTTTTGGCATGCTCTCTTGCAGCAGTCAATGAAAATTAAGGATGAGATGATGAAAAGGAAAAATCTTATTAAAATCTAGTTTAAAGTGTGTAGCAAGTTCTTATAAAAAATTATACAATTATAACAAAATGTGAAGTGTCTACATATTTTGAAGATTTAAATAATATTTAGTAAATTTTAAGTGTTTAATGAATATCAAGCTGTTTTTCAACTTTTACTTCCATTATCCTTTATTGTTGAAATTGAAGGTTGTGCACTCAATCAAACTTTTTTGTGTTTTGGTCCAATTCATCTATTCTTGATAAACAGAAATAGCAGTTTCATTAATGTTTTACAATAATGTCCCATTAGTTAACATTGGTTAATGCATTAACTAACAATGAGCATCACATTATATAGTGATTTCAGTATATATATATATATATATATATATATATATATATATATATATATATATATATATATATATATATATATATATATATATATATGGGTTTATTGGTTTTTCTGTAACACAATATTTAGAAGTATTTAGTTCATGTTCAAGGGGTCATATGATACGATTCAAAAGTCTCAAATCCATAGAGGTATTCTTTATCAAAGTTAAGACTCTGCCACACCCCCTAAAATGGCTCGTTCAAACACGCCCCCACATATCTATGTCACTATGTGGAAATATTTGTATAATGTCGCCCAAATGTTCACGCAAAGAAAGATTTAGGAAGCGTTTTTTACATTTATTCTTGCCGTTCCACCACTGCCATGTTGTGGAAATGCTGTGTGTTTCGTTGGGTAAGTGAAGCTACTTTGTTTGGTCTTCCAAAAGAGGACACAACTAGAAATCAGATGTCAAGTTGTATTAACATCACTGTTCTGGAATGGTTCAACCCAAATATTCAGATGCGTGCAATTTATTTTACGGAGGATGATAGCTGTTTCCTGAATCAGTAGCATACAATGAGTCTGTGGCGCCAAGGCTGTTTCTATAAAGTGGGGCAGTTCCAACTTTGAAAGTACAGTCTAGCACTTCTGACTATCAGTTTGTAAGTACATTTACATATTTAAAGAATCTGCCACTGATGATTCAAACGCGAGTTTTGAGCAGTGTAGATTAGCGCTTGTTGTTTGTTGTTTCTCCAATCTTATGAATCCAATATAATCAGCAATTATGTCACCACTGGATGTAACAAATGCCTTGTTTATAATGGGTTTTATTGGTTTTGTCTCATCGCGCTGGGAGATGGCATCACCGTATGGTGAGGAGCGTAACATTTCCATCACAAACTTGAGGTATTCAGCCAATCACAACACACTGGATAACTGGCTAATCAGAGCACACCTGGCTTTTCAGAAAGATGAGCTTTGATTTGTGTTTCAGAAGGTGGGGCATAGCAGAGCAACAATAATGTACATTACATGGAAAATAATGTTTTTTTTTTATTTTGTTTTTTTTTTTACCTTAAACCGCATAAACACATTGCATTACACCAAATACACAAAATAATGTTCATTTTAGCAACGTCATATGACCCCTTTAACCAATTAAAGAAGTGCTTGGATCACTTGCAGGTGAATAGATGTAGCTCATCTTCCAGTAATCAATCCTATTCATTCGTTTCTGAAAACATTTGCATTTTAGAAAAGTATTTTTAAAATATAATCTATAACAAATTAGAATTTTTATTGCATTTTTTAGTAACTTCACAGATAGGTCTGGACAAAACAAATTAGCATTATTGATCACGGCATCATTACTTGAGAGTATTTATTGAAATCGCTTTACAATACAATAAATGTTTTAGCAGTTTAGTTCTTTTATATGAGTGACGTGTGTTTTTCTGGGAACACAGAGCTCAAAACAACACAAAAAACTCCTGCACTCAGCTTACAACAACAAACCACACAGTCTTCATCTCAAGCAGGTAATGAATAGCTCAGGTTATTTGTAACTGAGTAAGTTTGAGTTTTAGAATTATTATTTTTATTATTATCATTTGAATAGGGCATTTAAATAATAGTTTTCTTGTATTCTCAAAATCCCATTTCTAAAAATTCTTTAACATCATATATCTGTTCTCTATCACTCTCTATCTAAACATTCCTTTGTAAAAGTGGTTTTCAACTAATAGATCACATGTCTGTTCTGACTGAAAAAAAGAAAAAAAAAACATTTATCTAGCCACATAATCATGTAACATTAGGATAGCAAAGTCTAAAAGAAATAAATAATAACAGACAAAAAACTAGAGAAAATGACTTCCTTTTGGCTCAAAAGCCATTGACATAATGTAATTCTAATGAAAGTAATCAATATGGTTTTATCTCACTTTCCACAGATGCAGGAAAGAATGGTGCTGGTAAGTGTCACTCTATTTGTGTTATGCTGTTCCTGATTTGAACATATCGATCAGAAAATATATATCAATGAAAACTTGATATGTTTACATAATATTTCTTCATGCTGTCTATCCATCATTACAGACTCTCAAACAAATCTCCCCACTCCCACCACTTCACCAAACACATCTGCAAATACCTCTGGAGGTAAAGCTGACATCAAACACACTCCTGCATTATTATACTTTCATGCACAATCTCACACACTCTGACCTCCAGCTTCCCATCATGCAGTGCTATGAGCACAACATCACTGAGCAAGAGGTGTTATTTGTTTGTTTGTTGAGTCCCAAGCAAGCCCTTTTAGGCTACAGCAGGCTTCACAATGAAAAATCTTGTAACATAGTTACTAATATAAAACATTTAAAAAAATATACAGTTCCTATACTGCAATAAGCACTTGGTATTTTTGTATTTAGTTAGTTAGTTATTTCCAAAATGTAACATGAATCTATGTAACATTTTGGCCTTTTTTTCTTAATTTTGAACATTTAAAATCAACATTAAACCAAAATAGACAGACTATTCCTTAACCTCTCTCTTAACAATATGGCATGATTCCCAACACGTTTGTATTCTAAGTATATCTTCTCTAAGTCACAATTTCGTAAGGCTGGTCTGGACCATTCGTAGCATTGTTTGAGCTCAAAACGCTAGTCGCTGCCACTGAGCAGTCTTTAGAAATCAGCGCAGCGCAGTACAAGTCAAACTATGGTATGTTGACAATATTGTGGCTCAACAATGATTTTATGTTATGGACATTTTACGACTAATAATAAAATATGTTCGCAATGGATACAGGCCTATTTATGAAGTTGACTTTATTTGGTATCAGAACTAATATGGTGGTAATAAGCCTAGGCCATTTCGTAATGTCATTAAAGTGTTTAAATTGGCGTTTAAATCACTTTTGATAATTAAAATCTGGCAAACAATTTGGCTCTAGATGACTAACATCTATAAATGGGTAAGCATGGTTAGTGTCCAGTAAGCGATCCAACGTGTCCTTGTGTTGAATCAAAGATGGCGCCGGCTGCGGAGCCGTTTAGTCCATGTCAATTTTTTTTATTTGGCAAAACTTAAGCCCTTTTGACATTGTACCAGACATGGCTATATTAATTTTTATATTATTTGCTGGCATCCCCAGAGTCTTGGACCTGGTGGATTGCACACTCAACCCATTGCCAATCCATCAGTGATTGATCAGGCGTACATATCGCGAAAGGGATACACGGCAAGTTCAAGTTCCTCTGATGAGAAGCTTGGTGCCCTTTTTTACGTTGCTTCCCCACCATATTCTGTATCTAACTCTCTCTCTCTCTGTTCATTGTAGATAGGTTGCTTTTTATTGAAAACATTAACCAATGGCAATCAATACCACATTAAACAGAGGTAACTGCAGCTGCTTGCCAATCATTTCTGATTGTAAAGTACCTTACCATTAATATAAAAGTGTATTACATCATTTTTAGAAGTCGTTAAACCCATGTCAAGAAGCGGCACAAGTGGCACAATGGGATATGGGTTAATCATCCAATGGGTGGATGATTAACGAGGGATACCCGGTTTGTCTAACAATCACGACATATCGTGTGTACATATTTCTGACTGTTTGTTAATTTCATTTATAGTCTATATTTTACTGATAACTTTTTTTTACTATGTTAAAAGAAATGTTACTGGAATAATTTAAGGAATGTTTCATTTGCATAGAACGTTTTGTTTTTCTTAACGCTGTAATGCACATTCGCGTGAAGTGGAAAATCGATTACTGAGCAATCTATGCCAACTAATTCAGCACCTTCACTTGGGACAGAGCCTTTGTAACGTCGAACGTAAGAGGCAGCGTGGTAAGAAGCTTCCTAAGGGACACTTCGGGGAACACACTTAGGAACATGAACAACTTTGATAAGATATATCTTTCGAGTCTTCTTAGCGCGCTAAGAGTGTGGAACCGGGTCCTGGTCCTATCATACACAATTTGTCAGTGTATGCTCTTCTGAAAGGAAATAAGTACATGCCTTGATAATTCTACATAAAAATGTCACAATCTTTTCCATCTCTTGAACTTTCAACTTTGCTTTTCGGCTGATGTTATCTGCTGTAGGTCACATGATAAATAGATATGAGGAATACATACAGGCAGCAAACATATTATTAACCAATAGCCAAGTCGAGTCGAGCCATGGGCTGCCAAATAAATAACACTGTCAAGGTCCAAGAAAGTTTGAAAATGCATCATCAGAATAGTCCATCTGCCATCAGTGATTCAACTGCAACATTATGAAGAAATGAGAATACATTTTGTACAATAAGAAAACAAAAATAATAACTTTATTTAACAATTCCTTTCCTCTGTGTATCTCCAAATCAGCGTAGCGCCATTTTGGCAAATCTGAGCAGGCTGCATATGCTCTTTTATGTCAGCCGCACCACAGTGTATAAACAACCCGCACCTGACTGACATTTTCAACTAACCCGCCCGCAACTCGGACCGCAAAAAAAGAAAAAGAAAATATTTTACCCGACCCGCTTCCTGACCTGCATTTTTTTAAAGTAGTAAATGCTCATCGTAGCGTCATTGGGCCATAGACATAGGAACTAGGCAAAAAAAAAAAACATTTACAATATATTCTAATTTTGTCAAGAGTTATAAAAAATTGGAAATAAGCTCATAATTTGTACTAAAATAGTGTAGTCTGGCTATGTCTATTTTGACAGTGAGGATTGGTTTTGTTCCGAAGCTCGTGAGCCTAGAGCGCATTTCGGAATATTCCGCTCCGCTCAACCCAGAATGGCTGAAAATATGTGGAATAAAGGCTGCCTCTGACAATTTTTTTTTCTAGTCGACTAGTAGTTGTTCATTTAAGCCATTTGTGCACATTTCAAGCTTTCTGTAATATATAGCCTATATTTCTCAAATCTGTGAGGCATAAGCTGAGTTTCTGCGCCCTCCAGTTCACATGCAATGCAAAAGATCTTGCCGCGCCTTATTACATTGTCTGCTAGGCTATATATTTGCTTCTTATTTATTAAAAATACAGGAAATTGATTGATAAAACATTAATCAAAATTAAGATAAAATTTATTCAAAACAAAAATCTTTTAAAAAATAATTTTCTATAAAACAAAACTTAATGAAGTCGTCAAAATCATGTTTTACCAAAAACAACGATGTTGCTCCCCATGCAGTCTTCTTTGCCGCCTCCATCTCTATGTGCAGACTGAGCTCGTGTGTCATCTTCATGCCAGTTTTTCAGCCAATAAAGTCTAGGCCTATGTATTTCACAATTGTGTCTAGTACTATATAAATGACAAAGGTTTAATTGCTATCTTTATTTCAAATGACCCGAACAACCGCGACCCGAAAATCTTTAAAAATATTTTTGGATGACTCGTAACCGCGGGTAACTTCAGGTGACCTTGATCTCATTTTGGATCAACCCGCACATCACTGGTGTACATACAGTACATGTTTTACTTATATTTAAAAGTACCTGCATATAATTACATCTTTAATACATTTCTGTAATTACTTTAAAATTACAGTGAAACTTGTTCCTAACCTGATCCATATCCCACCTCAAAAACAGCAAAAGTGTTTTGCAATACAGTATGAGCACAATAAGTACATTGAACCTAATAATTATTTTATTTTTATTTTTTTTTTCAAATATAAAGTGGGACCAGATACTGCAAACATTTCATTTGATCAAATAACCATTATCTTTTAGGAAACAGTTCTGAATGTAAAAACCCAAACTGCACATCAATCTCACCCACACGCACCTCCTCACAACAACAAATCACCAGCACCACTGCAGGTAACAGTGTGTTTAACACAAGATTTTATGTTTTTATTAGTATTATTATTATTAATTTACAAATATGGAATTTTCTTCTTTCTAAATCTTTAAATCTTTAAAAATAAAATAAAAATCTAGATGCTAACATAATTTATTTTACTATTTTATATGAAATATGATTTTAATCATGTCTGTTGTACTGTGGTAACCTTTTTTCTCTGGTCTTTTTGCAATAGTTTCTTATATATATATATATATATATATATATATATATATATATATATATATATATATATATATATATATATATATATATATATATATATATATTATATCAACAGCACAGGTTTCTAGTAGCTTGTAAGTGAATAGATATACTGTAGGTCATCTTCAAGCTATCAAACATATTCGTTTTTCTGAAAGCATTTGTAAAATATTAAATTTGTTTTTTAGTGAATATATCTATAACAAACTACATTTTTAACAAATCAAATGGGCATCAGTAATCACACTTCTGACATTACTTCAGAGTATTTGTTGAGATAGCTGTTACAATACTTAACATGTTTCAGCAGTTTCTATTCATCACCCTTTGAACCACATGTCTGTTCTGACAGCAGAAACACAGTGCTAAATGTCAATAACAATTAATATAGCCACATATAAAATACTTATAAAATATATATATATATATATATATATATATATATATATATATATATATATATATATATATATATATATATATATATATATATAAAATAAATAAATAAACCACAAGAACACTTTGACTCAAAAGCCATTGACTCTCTGCTGATTAAAGGTTCAGTTATATAATGTAATTCTAATGAAAGTTATTAATATGGTTTTATCTCCCTTTCCACAGATGCAGGAAAGAATGGTGCTGGTAAGTGTCACTCTATTTGTGTTATGCTGTTCCTGATTTGAACATATCGATCAGTAAATATATATCAATGAAAACTTGATATGTTTACATAATATTTCTTCATGCTGTCTATCCATCATTACAGACTCTCAAACAAATCTCCCCACTCCCACCACTTCACCAAACACATCTGCAAATACCTCTGGAGGTAAAGCTGACATCAAACACACTCCTGCATTATTATACTTTCATGCACAATCTCACACACTCTGACCTCCAGCTTCCCATCATGCAGTGCTGCACACAAATGTCACTAAGTACATTCTATGAAATATTGATATTTGTATTGTTTTCATTTGAAAGATATTTAGACCTATATTTAAATATGAAAAAAAGTCTCACAAATATCAAACCATATTAAAGGCTGCAGTAGGGAACTTTTGACGCTCTAGCGGTTATTAAACAGAACTGCTTGCGTCTTGCGGAAGAACATCGTAGCCGGAACTACTTCTCCCTGTTTATGTCTATGAAGAATCACAAAGGTACTGGGTTACTCCGCCGCGGTACCCCCGAAGCAATCTAAAATAGTCCGAATATAAACACTTATTATAGGTGTACCCTAGTGATTCAGGACAAGCTAAAAACACGGTTTGGAAAATGGATTCATGGTGTACTCGCTTATTATATACATTTTTTCTACATTTTGAACACAAACAAAGTTACGGACCGCAGCTCTGATTGGTTGTTTTTTACCGGGAGCGCATGACTTTCTGCAAATGGCAATAGGAGCACTGGGAGGAGCCAGAGGAGCTTGATTTTTTTTTTACAGATTATCTGTCTCATATTCTACTGTCAGGACATAATGACAGGTTTAACAAAAATGTAAAAAATATATTTTTACAAACGTTCCCTACTGCAACTTTAATTCGTAGTTAACATCAAACATTGTGGTATTTTTTTGCAAATTCATCTGTAATTAAACATTACTAATGGTAATGCTCATAAAATATTGAAATGTTTATTAATTGTATATTCATTTCTTAATATGTATTATTAGTAACTTGATATGCTTAGATATTGTTTCATGGTGTCCATCCATCGTTACAGTCACTCATTCAAAGCCCTTACCTTCCACCAATGCATCAAACACACCTGCAAAAACCACCACCAAAGGTAAAGCTGACATCAAACACACACTCCTGCATTATTATACTCTCATGCACAATCTCTCACACTCTGACCTCCAGCTTCCCATCATGCAGTGCTTGTACGAGTACAACATTACTGAGCTATTTATTTCATCTGATCTCATTTTATTTTATTTTAAGCATGTGAGAATCCCAAGCAAACAGTTTTACATATTTGGCATTATATCTAAGTTGACATCTGTCTTAGGAAATGCTACAAAAACAGACACCTCTCTTCCAGTCACTGCACCACAAAACATTTCATCCACACAGTCTACATCAGGTAATGATGCTCTCAGCTTACTCGTAGGTGAATGTAGCAGGTGTGCCACCAGTCTTCAAATAAACGTATAACAGTGAAACTTGTTCCTAACCTGAACCATATCCCACCTCAACAACAGCAAAAGTCTTTTGCAATACAATATGAGCACAATAAGTACATTGAACCTAATAATTATTATTTATTTATTTTTTTCAAATATAAAGTGGGACCAGATACTGCAAACATTTCATTTGATCATATAACCATTATCTTTTAGGAAACAGTTCTGAATGTAAAAACCCAAACTGCACATCAATCTCACCCACACGCACCTCCTCACAACAACAAATCACCAGCACCACTGCAGGTAACAGTGTGTTTAACACAAGATTTTATGTTTTTATTAGTATTATTATTATTAATTTACAAATATGGAATTTTCTTCTTTCTAAACATCTTAAAAAAGCTAGATCCTGTGGTAATATAACAATTTATTTATTTTACTATTTTGTATGAAATTTGATTTTAATCATGCCTATTGTACTGTTGTAACCTTTTTTCTTTGGTCTTTTTGTGATAGTTTTCTTAATTGTTTTTCTTTATTTTATTTTAGTTTGTAGATGAAGAGTAAGAACATTCTATCAACAGCACAGGTTTCTAGTAGCTTGTAGGTAAATAGATGTACTGTAGGTCATCTTCAGCTATAAATCATATTAGTTCCCTTTTAGTTGGTCACTCTCGACGCCATGTCGTGACCGACGAAAATGGGATATCGCTACGATAGACCAATCTACTTAAGAGTGTAAACTAAATGAGACAGTGCACATTGTTATGCAATTATTGCATCCAGCTGCTGCTGATCACAGCATGAGTATAAGAAGGCAGCAGGTGCAATGCATACCATACCTTTTTGCTTTGGAGAGCGTTAGTATCTTTCTGCTCAACTGTGTCTGCTGTGAACTATGAGTTCAGCACGCTTCAGCTTACTTCATTGTATCCAAGAAGAGCAGTGGGTTACGACCGAGCTTGGATCTGGGAGTTTTGAATCAGGCCCTTCATTGGATACCGTTCAAGATGTTGACACAGAAACGCATTTTCAGGTGTGTCCGTCCCCAAGATTGGTTTGCAGCGATCGACCTGAAGGACATGTACTTTCATGTATCCATCCTTCCTCACCACAGACCTTTTCTACAGTTTGCGTTCGAAGGACGGGCATATAAGTACAAGGTCCTGCCCTTTAGGCTGTCCCCTCCCCGTATCTTCATGAAAGTCGTGGAGGCGGCTCTTGTTCCCCCCAGAGAACAGGGTGTTTGCGTTCTCAACTGTCTAGACGATTAACTGATACTAGCACAATCTCAGAATCAGTTCTGCGAGCACAGGGATTTGGTGCTCTGGCACCTGAGCCTGTTGGGCCTTCAGGTCAACTGGGAAAAGAGCAAACTCTCGCCGTGGCAAAGGAACTCTTTTCTCGGTATGGAGTTGGATTCGGTCGAACAGACAGCAAATCTCACAGAAGAACGTGCGCGGTCGGTGCTAGCCTGCTTGAATACGTTCAAGGGCAGGACAGCGGTCCCATTGAAGCTTTTTCAGAGTCTCCTGGGGCATATGGTGACCGTGGCGGAACTTACACCGTTCAACCTGTTACATATGAGACCGCTCCAGCACTGGCTTAACGGCCGAGTCCTGAGGTAGGTATGGAAGCACGGCACCGTGTCCAAGTTCCACCAGCCTCTCGCCAAACCCACACCCCGTGGTCAGATCTTGCATTTCTCCAGGCAGGGGTGCCCCTAGAGCAGATCTCCAGGCATGCTGTGGTTTATACGGATGCCTCCACCCGGCTGGGGGGGCCGTGTACAACGGGCATGCAGTCTCAGGGGTTTGGACGGGCCTGGAGCTGCAATGCCACATCAATTGCCTAGAGTTGTTAGCAGTGCACCTTGCCTTGGACCGTCTCAAAGGTCTCTTACGAGGCAAGCATGTGCTGGCCCGAACGGGCAACTCGGTAACCGTTGCGTACATCAACCGACAAGGTGGTCTGCGCTCCCGTCTCATGTCACAACTCACCCACCACATCCTCCTTTGGAGTCGGAAGGTTCGAAGGTCATTTTGTGCCATTCACATTCCAGGCCTGCTCAGTTGTACAGCCGACGAGCTGCCACAAGCAATACTCCTGGGAGAATGGTGACTCTGTCCCCTGACAGTCCAGCTGATTTGGAGACTGTTCAGAGCCACACAGGTAGACCTGTTTGCTGCTCCAGAAACCTCTCACTGCCAGTTGTTCTACTCCCTGCCCGAGGGAACTCTCGGCATGGACGTACTGGCACACAGCTGGCCACTAGGCCTATGCAAGTATGGATTTCCCCCAGTGAGCCTTCTCACACAGACACTGTGCAAAGTCCGGGAGGACGAGGAGCAAGTCTTGCTAGTGGCACTGTATTGGCCCACTCGGACCTGGTTCCCTGAACTAGTGCTCATCGCAACAGCCCCTCCTTGTCCAATTCCTCTGAGGAAGGATCTACTGACTCAGAGACAGGGCACCATTTGGCACCCGCATCCAGACCTTTAGAAACTCCATGTCTGGTCCCTGGACGGGATGCGGAGGTTCTAGGTGACCTACCCCAGAAGGTAGTGAACACCATCACTTCGACAAGAGCACCATCTATGAGACACGCTTACACCTTGAAGTGGAACCTGTTTGTCGACTGGTGTTCTTCTCACCGAGAAGACCCCCAAAGATGCCCGATTGCGGTCGTGCTTTCCTTTCTGCAGCAAGGGCTGGAGCGAAGGCTGTTTCCCTCCACCCTCCAAGTCCAGGTTGCCGCTATTGCTGCGTACCATGACCCCATGAATGGGAAGTCTTTGGGTAAGCATGACCTCATCATCAGGTTCAGGTTCATCATCAGGAGGTTAAATCCTTCCCGGCCCCCCTCTATACCTGGGCTTTTTTAACAGTATTTGCTCCCGAGACCTCCTTCAGGAAGGATGTGGCTTCCGCAGCGTCCCTGTTCCAAGCTGAACAGGTATGTTTTCCCAGTGTTATCCAATCTCACCCAGTTAGGTAGTGCTTTGACAATGGTGAGTGGAACTACTTGTTCCGAGCACCGGCCTACACCTAATAGGGGCGCAGGCGGCTCGCACAGGGCACTAAAAGGGGCAACACCCATGGCATTTTGGTAGGGATCCCATTTTCATTGGTCACCGATGTGGCGTCGAGAGTGACTGACTGAAAGGGAATGTCTCAGTTACGTATGGTAACCCTCATTCCCTGAAGGAGGGAACGGAGACGCCACGTCCCATCGCCATGATTGCTGTAACACAGCAGAAACACAGTGCTAAATGCCAATAACAATTAATATAGCCACATAATAATGCATAGTTAAAACAGCAAATTCTTATATATAAAAAAAAAAAACTGGTGCTGGTAAGTGTCACTCTATTTGTGTTATGCTGTTCCTGATTTGAACATATCGATCAGAAAATATATATCAATGAAAACTTGATATGTTTACATAATATTTCTTCATGCTGTCTATCCATCATTACAGACCTTCAAACAAATCTCTCCACTCCCACCACTTCACCAAACACATCTGCAAATACCTCTGGAGGTAAAGCTGACATCAAACACACACTCCTGCATTATTATACTCTCACGCACAATCTCACACACTCGGACCTCCAGCTTCCCATCATGCAGTGCTACGAGCACAACATCACTGAGCTATTTATTTCATCTGATCTCATTTTATTTTATTTTAAGCATGTGAGAGACCCAAGCAAACAGTTTTACATATTTGGCATTATATCTAAGTTGACATCTGTCTTAGGAAATGCTACAAAAACAGACACCTCTCTTCCAGTCACTACACCACAAAACATTTCATCCACACAGTCTACATCAGGTAATGATGCTCTCAGCTTACTCGTAGGTGAATGTAGCAGGTGTGCCAGTAGTCTTCAAATAAACGTATATCCCGTACCCAACTAAATCTTTTTACAGTCTTGTTTAAAAATGTGGCAATTTTGTAGAAATGTACTTCTACATCCCATAAAGGTATTGTTGACGTCAAAGGTCAAGCACCCTCACTTTATGCTATTTTAGTGTAAATTTGTAATTGTGTAATTTACCATGGCTAATGCTAATATTAGTCCAATATTTAATATGTTTGTAAAGAATATAAAGTGATGCTCAATATAATATACTCCACTATCACCAGGTCGAGGTAATGATTTGCGGTCACACTTTATATTAGCAGGCCTTAACGTCGGTGTACTTACATTTCAGTTAATCATTTGATGCAGTGCACTTATTGTGTACATACACATTTTTACATTGTAATTATATTTTTTACATATATCCCACCTCAGTAGCAGCAAAAGTGTTTTACAATATAATTTGAACACAGTAAGAACATTGTGCATATTTTTGATGTAAGTACATAATAGTTAAGGTCACCTAATATAAATTAGGACCTGATTTGCCTTTTGAAATGCATTATTGATTCATCAGTTGAGCTTTGCAGTACATCTGTATTCTAGTCATTCATTTTTAACTCCTCAATTGTCAAGTCGCAACTCAACCAGGTGAAAGGAAAGACACCACCATAACACTTCTCACCTCCACGCACCCCAGCTCAACCTTACACACATTCACCAACGTCACGGGTAACACACACTGTTTGTGCTTTCTGAACTAATGATCAAAGTTTATTGGGACAAAAAAAATGCTTGATTCATGACTATTAACATTTTTATGTTCTTTTCTCAGATACCACAGGAATCAAATGTGAGTATTTGTTTATTTCACCTGTTGTGTGAAGTCAGCTTTAGTTGTTTTGTTCAAGAAATAGTTTTGTTTTTATGAATTTGTGAATATTCATATGCACTTTTACACAGGTCAATACAGCCTAATGGAGAGTGTGAACAAAACAACAGTCCATATCCAAGGCTCTGAGAACCAAAATTACACAATCAGGATAAAGGAGAAGCAGACTGAGATCCATGTCCAAGAAATATTTAACAAAACTGCCTTTGATATACTGTTTGATGGGTTAAAACCATGCACTGTGTACAGCATCATTGTAGATGGCTGCGAATCCAATGGAAACAAGACTTTTATTTCTAGTAGTAAGTTTTACCCTGGCAGAATATTATTGCATGAATTAGAACATATTAAACTAGGTTATTGAACTGTCTACTTTTTATTATGTTGCTGAATAGACATTGTGATGCAATACATATTTACATTTGTCTCCTAATTTTTGTACAGAAAATGGAGAAACGGTTCCAGTAACAGTTGTGAAGAATGTGACAGAGAATAAAGTGTGTTTGGAAGGACAGTTCAATGGTATTAAATGGAATCTGACTGAATGTGTTGAAATAACTGAGCACAACTCTTGCGCATCCAAACACACCATTAAACTGGACCAGTGTACCTACACAATGAATGTTGAATTGCCCCCAGGTTGGTGTCTAATAAACTAAACAGATGTATTGTTATTCAATATAGTTTTCAATATGATAAACGTTCTCAATGTTTACTTCTATTTAAACACAAATGTCTGTTGAATAGTGTTTAATAATTTACCACAAGCACACACTCATTCATGCTGTTAAATTGGCAATTTTTTAGATCATGAGTGTGAATTTGAATTGGTCACAACACACAGAAAGCCAAATTTCAATTTTAATTGTATTAATTTCACATTTATTATATAAACAGAGAAGTTATATGTGAATTTTATGATGTTTTTATGTTACTGGAATTTAAATTCTGCATTCTCTTTGCTACCTTAATTCAAATTCATTGTAGTTATTTCCTGGAATGAAGTCAGTTATGGTGTCTTGTATATTTAGCAAATGAATGTTTCTGTTTCAGTCAAACCTAAAATACGGTTCAATGCAACTATTCCCTCCAAGTTTGAATGGACTAATAAACCAGAAAAATGTAAAGCTTTGCTTAACATCAGTTGCACCCTTGACCGTAAGTAATGCAAATGTTTCAATGCCACTGTAAATGTATTTTTGATTTGAATCTTCTGTTTTTTTTATTGAAGCATCATAAATACATTGATGATTAAACAGATGTTGAATGAGTTTTCTCTTCTTTCTTTGACAGAATGGAAAAAAACGTATGCTTTAAATGACAGTGTGTCATTATTACCCCAACAAAAGTACAACTGCACTGGAGAATACCCTTATAAGAACTACTCCATTAAGAGTAATTCTCTCTCCATTAACATACAATGTGGTGAGTTGCTTATTAAAAAGGTCGGGACTGGTTCAAAGTTCTCCCCTTCTTTCTCTCCTGCACATCTGGGAGTATTTACTAATAATGCTGCATTAAGAATTGCAGTAATTGTATTATGACTGGCTCTGTTATACTTTTCATATACAATACAATGGCCCTATTTAGAAACTTATGGCACACAATTTATATGAATATCTGTACATCGCATTGTATAAGTCAAATATCAAACCAACACTAAAATGTCATCTTAAATCATTTGTCATTTCTACTAATTTGTATAAATTTAAACAAAATTGTTCTTCACTAGTAATATTATTTGAAGTGTTCATAAATGTGCAATGATCTTATCACTCTAACCTAAAGGGATTATTCACCAGGGGCAAGACTTTTAATAAAACTTGGCTGTCTATTGATAATTAACAACTGATGATTAATTTGTATTAAAATAACATACAGACATGTCACATTTAATTGAGACTGATTAATACAATTACTCAAATATGGCCACTGTGTGTGTGTGTGTATGTGTGTGTGTATATATATATATCTCTGTTTTACATATTCTCTTTACAATCTATGAATTGTAAAGCTTTTTTGTTTGTTTTGCAGTGTTTGTGATTTTTTATTTTATTTGTTTATTCCCTCTCTTACAGATTTGAAAAAGAATGCAAGAATTATAGATGTAGCCTACAACTCCTTTATTATATCCTGGAATGCACCAGAGAAAGATAACTGTTCAAATATTATTTGGAGTAATTATTTAGTCGCTTGTGAAACCAATGAAAAAGGTATCAGCTGTTCACATTTTCACATTTTATTTATAAATTCTAACGACTCCATGGACTTTTATGATTTTTATAGGGGTAGTAGATAATATCTAATGCAGGTATATTTTGTCTTTTTAACAGTGGAATGTACACAAGAAAAAGGTGACAGCACAAACTGCACTTTTAAAGATTTAAAACCATTTACCTACTATACATGTGTAATTACTGCACAGCATGATGGCCATCAGTACACCATTTTCTCAGAGGGACATAAAACATTGTCTGCCAGTAAGTGTTTTCATATCTTTGTTTGTGTGTGTGGTCCTAGTATTGTCATGGGGACCAAAAGTTCCCACAGTAATTTTTGACCTTTTGGGTACATTTTTCATGAAGATCAAGTTTATAAATCATGCAAAATTAAGTTTTAAATGTAAAAATGCAGAATGTTTATGTGAGGGGTAAGTTTAGGTGTAGGCTTATTGTAAGGGGATATAAAATACAGTGTACAGTAGAAAAGCCATCACACCTATTGAATGTCCTCATAAAACATGTACACCAGTGTGTGTGTGTGTGTGTGTGTGTGTGTGTGTGTGGTGTGTGCATTATTTAATCTACATTTTGCCAGAAAAAAAAGACTTTTCAGTGTCTTTTTTTCTACAAGAGACATTTCTTCTCATTGGTAGTTTTCATTTGTGGCAATTTCTTTAAAATGAAGAGATATTTTATCGTCATCCCTTTGGAATATTTTTTCTCCTTTTTCAAAAAATCCTTCTGTTAACAGTTTAGTCTTTACTTTACAGCTTATTAGCATTTTATTGCTGAATTTGTAACATTTTTAAAATGTAAATACTAAATGTATTTAAATGTCTAAATCGTGTCTAAAATGTATTTTGTCTTTGTCTTTTTAACAGAGCCCAAATTGAATGCATTTACAATACAAAAGACTTCTCACAATTCTATTAATATAAAATGTAATGATATCATAAATAACTGGAATGGAGACCCTGGCCTTTTTGAAGCCGTAATCAAATACAACGGAATTCCTGTAACGCATCCTGAAAAACCAAAGAAATCTTGCCGGTTTTCATTCTCAGATCTTCACTACCTTACCACCTATGATATTGAGGTATTTATATCTGACTTAATATCTTGCTAAAGAGTCATGTGTTACAAAATGCATATGATGTATATGATTGCAATGTTTTCTTTTGTGTTTCATAGTACACATTTTTTCATTTCAGGTTAAAGCCACAAATGATCAAGGACATTCGACTGTCATTCATGAAACCTTTACTACTAACTGTAAGAACAACCTTTTCTTATTCTAATGATTCAGTTCAATTATGTCCTTTTTATTTGTTCGATGTATCATCTTTCTTAAAGTGATTTATCCCTTAAATGGTCTTCAGGATCTTTTTGACCCACAAATGACAAAAGAAGTTATCTTAGTCCTAAGGGCATGAAACTTTGTACAGTGGTCAACCCTTTCTAGATCTACAAAATAAATAAATAAATAAATAATAATAATAATAATAATAATAATAATGGATTGATATCTTGTTTTATGTTAGTGGGGGGAAAGAAAAAGTCATACTTGTTATACCAGGCAACAAAATGTAATTCAGTAACTTTTTTTTTTTTTAACAATGTAATTTTCCTCTGTTTACACCATTTGTGCAGTTTTGGAAGATTTATGATATATTTTTTATTTATATAAATAAATACATACATACAATGGGTTTTTATACAAAAACTGCTTTTTATGTAATCCAGTTTTTTAAGTAAAAGATTATGACTTTTACCAGTAGGTGGCTGCAGAACTCCACTGTTTGCAATTTGCTTTTAGACTGACTGAAATATGTATTTTCACCTTTTTTTCAGTTAGATGCATATATTCATATTATAAAAACACAATTATAACAATAAAAAAAAATTTTGTCAAAGTTTAGCATTTTTTGTACAAAAAAAAAAAAATCAGTTTTTGATGCTACAAAAATAAAATTTGGTGTCTTTAGAGTTTATCGTTTATTTAAATCATCTGTTTTTTATGTAATTATACAAATTTAATCTACACTTCAGTTCCTAACTGCAAAAGAACAAAAATGAATGGAAATAAACAGTTATATTATAGTACCAATACACGTCATAAACATCAGAATGCATCCTTTCATCTCTCTCTCTCTCCCTCCCCCTCCTCTATATGTGTGTGTGCAAAAATATGTAAAAAAAAAATTTAATAAAACAAATTAATAAAAAAAATTATATAAACATATTTGTATTTATTTATATTAATTTGTAAAACAAAATCATAAATACTCCAAAAACCACACAAATGTTGAATGAAAACATTAATAAACAGAGTAAAATTACATTTGTTTTAAAAAATATATATTATTTTGTTGGAAGATTACATTTAGTTTCCTTGGTTCTCCAGAAACACCAAAGACCATGAGTGTACACCCCACACGAAGACCTTACAGGTGCACTCAGTAATGGATGATGCCAAAATAAGCAGACATTTCGAACTTATTATTACTTTTATAAGCGAACCTGCAATGGCATGGAGATATTGTGAGCAGTATTCAGCTGGCCACGTGATCTCAAAATTGTAACATGCTTCTAAGCAAAAACAATTGTTTAGTTAAAACTTTTTTAATGAGGAAAAATATATACTAATTGCACTTCTAAATGTCCATTAGATTTAGCAAATATTTGAAATACTGTAAACCTTTTATTCAGTCTAATGTAATCTGCTAATATGTTCCTCTCTCAGACAACGACAAGGCTGTCATTGGTATCCTGGTTTTCCTGATTATTGTGACATCAATTGCGTTGCTCTTTGTGCTGTTCAAATTGTACCTTCTCAGAAAAAAGCGGTGAGTGTCACAGTTTCTCCCAGCTGCCCTCTGACCTCTGTTATCACAATACATTCATTAAATATTCATCTATGTTTCTGATGGGTTTTCTCACCACAGGAACGCTGAGGATGAACAGATTCTCCTTACACGTATGTTATTCCGTCCTATCAGGCAGTTCAGTGTATTCTGAAGGTAAACTGATTTCAGAAGAATCATTAGTTGTTTTCTGTCCTCCAGCTGCACCCCTGCGCAGAGTTGAGCCCATCCCAGCCGCCGGTTTAGTGGAGGCGTACAAGAACAAGATCGCTGATGAGGGCCGTCTGTTTATGGATGAGTTTCAGGTGATTCTCTGAACCAAACAACATTTACTGTTTTAATATAATGAGAAATACATTCAGAATCTGCCTCTCCTCAGAGCATTCCCCGGATTTTCTCCAATTACACCATCAAAGAAGCCAAGAAACCGGACAACCAGTACAAGAACCGCTACGTTGACATTCTGCCCTGTAAATATCACTCCAGTTTTCATACAGAAATCAGTTTACCCACAATTCCTTGTGTAGTTTTCACATATCGATCAGAGCGTTGATTGTTATGTGCATGAATTCGCAGATGACTATAATCGGGTAACTCTCTCAACCGGAGGTGAAGACAACTACATCAACGCCAGCTTTATCGAGGTACTGATACTCTATATATCATGCTTGTTTTGTTATTTTAATGTAGTTTTATTCAAATTAATTGAGGGACTTTTAACATAATTTCAATTGCAATATACTTTACTAAAAGAAATGTTTCAATTAAATCATCGAATTATATTATATAATTTTATTTTTATTTTTATATATACAGTATATTTTTAAACATGTACTCTTTTACCCATACAGGGATATCGAGAGGCAAAGAAATACATTGCAGCCCAAGGTAAAAATCCTCTGCACGGTTATGATTCTAAACTGTGATTGGCTAAGACACATTTAAATCAGCCAATGAGGGCACATCCTTTGACCCCACATTCTATATTACTGTTGCCTGACAAGAATTGTTTACAGCAACAATTACGATTATTCAAAGTGACAGTGAACTGAGTTTTGAAGATTTCAGATTTATTGTTGGACATGTTTTCCAGGACCCAAGGATGAGACGGTGGTTGATTTCTGGCGGATGGTTTGGGAGCAAAAGTCATCTATTATTGTCATGGTCACTCGCTGTGAGGAAGGAAACAAGGTTAGAGGCTCTGCTTGGTCCAATGCTGTTCTACAATTGTTTATATAAGAGTATGATATATATTTATAGTGTTTATTTATTTATTCAATCAGCTTTTTGGATTTTCAGTTTAATTTTATTTGTATTTTTTGCAATTTTGTAAAGTGCATTTGTAATTTCTTTTGTTTAATTAAGCTTTAAAAAAAATTGGTAAGCTTTGTTTTAGTTTTAGTAATTTTAGTATTACTTCAACCTTAACTTAATTTAATATTATGATTGATTTTCTCTTTCTGTTTGTCCTCTCAGATCAAATGTGCTCAGTACTGGCCGTCTCCGGACAGAGAGGCTGAGATCTTTGATGAATTCGTAGTGCAACTCCGATCTGAGGAACACTGTCCTGATTACATTATTCGCCGTCTGATCCTGACCAATGTACGTGTGTGCAGCCTGCTCTTTCTTATGTGCTTCATTCAGACGGGTTTAACTCAGTGTGTGTGTGTGTGTGCAGAAGCAAGAGAAGGCATCAGAAAGAGAGGTCACTCATATCCAGTTCATCAGCTGGCCGGACCATGGTGTGCCGGGAGACCCCAGCCTGCTTCTGAAGCTCAGGAGAAGAGTCAACTCCTTCAAGAACTTCTTCAGTGGCCCCGTGGTGGTCCACTGCAGGTAAGACAGGACCCTTAGAGATTATTACATATGCATTTGTGACCCTGTCTCTCAAATCCAGGCTAAACTCACAAAATATAAGCATCAAAGTTTACTCGATAATAAAGATATAAAGGTTATTTTCACAGAATGTTCTTTACATCTTTATGAAGGATGGGTTTTCACTAGCAGGGTCAGATTTGATATCTAAAGGTTCGTTTGGAGAGGATAAAGCTGAATGTGAATGTTGTCGAATCCTCTATAGTGCAGGGGTCGGCCGCACAGGAACGTATATGGGCATTGATGCAATGATTGAATCTCTCGAGGCAGAAGGCAGAGTGGACATCTATGGATTCGTAGCGAAACTACGTCGCCAGCGTTGCCTCATGGTTCAAGTGGAGGTGATTTTATTTTATTCACTGATTTATTGGTCATAAATTTGGTACGTCACTCCAAATTTAAAGTAGGCACTATTAAAAAAACGAATTTGTCTAGATGTTATACTTGAATTGTTTTCTAAATATTTTAAATAAAATTGATAATGCGAATAATTCTGTTAACAATTTAAATATTTATTTAACAGTTTATTTGAATATTTATTTTTGAGCCAATTGTTTAATTAAAAATTAGAAGTCAATTGGTCATTGATTTATTGTCATTTAACATTCATATATAATTTTTTAAAATGTCAATATCTAATAGTAATTTAAATGTCAAACATTTTGTAATATTTAAAACTGTCATATTTTTACATTTACAATTTGCATGTATATAAATCTAAATTAAACCTATGCATGTGAATTTTTTTCCCCAATATATATTTTTGCTTTAATATTGAGCTAAATATGCAAAATAATATTTTAATGTATATTTAAAATGGACATTTTAATAGAAGATTCATATATTTTTTGAAGTGTTGAGAAAAATGCATGTTAATGCATATTAAACCGTGTGTGTTGTTGATTGTGACAGACCCAGTACATACTGATCCACACAGCTCTGATCGAGTACAATCAGTTTGGAGACACAGAGATCCCTCTGTCTGAATTCCACTCCGTGCTCAAGACCCTCAGGCAGAAAAACGGCAGTAACAATAGTTCGCTTGAACTGGAGTTCCAGGTTTGTCCTCCATCTCTGGCTTTCAGCTGATTGCTCATTATTAGGACACTGCAGTTTTCCTGTACTGTGTGTATCTGACTGTTAATGCAGCATGTTTCCCTCTTGCATTCCTTTCCAAAGAAACTCCCTAAATTTAAAAAATGGAGAACAAATAACACGGGAAGCAGTGAGGAGAACAAGAAGAAGAACCGCGACTCAGCTGTTATCCCATGTCGGTTAATATTACTCTGCAGATCTTGGTTTCAAACTCATGCTACAGAATTATACAGTGTTAAATATACAGACAAACATGTATTTATTATATACAGTATTGTTCAAAATAATAGCAGTACAATGTGACTAACCAGAATAATCAAGGTTTTTAGTATATTTTTTATTGCTACGTGGCAAACAAGTTACCAGTAGGTTCAGTAGATTCTCAGAAAACAAATGAGACCCAGCATTCATGATATGCACGCTCTTAAGGCTGTGCAATTGGGCAATTAGTTGAATTAGTTGAAAGGGGTGTGTTCAAAAAAATAGCAGTGTGGCATTCAATCACTGAGGTCATCAATTTTGTGAAGAAACAGGTGTGAATCAGGTGGCCCCTATTTAAGGATGAAGCCAACACTTGTTGAACATGCATTTGAAAGCTGAGGAAAATGGGTCGTTCAAGACATTGTTCAGAAGAACAGCGTACTTTGATTAAAAAGTTGATTAGAGAGGGGAAAACCTATAAAGAGGTGCAAAAAATGATAGGCTGTTCAGCTAAAATGATCTCCAATGCATTAAAATGGAGAGCAAAACCAGAGAGACGTGGAAGAAAACGGAAGACAACCATCAAAATGGATAGAAGAATAACCAGAATGGCAAAGGCTCAGCCAATGATCACCTCCAGGATGATCAAAGACAGTCTGGAGTTACCTGTAAGTACTGTAACAGTTAGAAGACGTCTGTGTGAAGCTAATCTATTTTCAAGAATCCCCCGCAAAGTCCCTCTGTTAAAAAAAAGGCATGTGCAGAAGAGGTTACAATTTGCCAAAGAACACATCAACTGGCCTAAAGAGAAATGGAGGAACATTTTGTGGACTGATCCGAGTAAAATTGTTCTTTTTGGGTCCAAGGGCCACAGGCAGTTTGTGAGACGACCCCCAAACTCTGAATTCAAGCCACAGTACACAGTGAAGACAGTGAAGCATGGAGGTGCAAGCATCATGATATGGGCATGTTTCTCCTACTATGGTGTTGGGCCTATTTATCGCATACCAGGGATCATGGATCAGTTTGCATATGTTAAAATACTTGAAGAGGTCATGCCCTTGAAATGGTTGTTTCAACAAGACAATGACCCAAAACACACTAGTAAACGGGCAAAGTCTTGGTTCCAAACCAACAAAATTAATGTTATGGAGTGGCCAGCCCAATCTCCAGACCTTAATCCAATTGAGAACTTGTGGGGTGATATCAAAAATGCTGTTTCTGAAGCAAAACCAAGAAATGTGAATGAATTGTGGAATGTTGTTAAAGAATCATGGAGTGGAATAACAGCTGAGAGGTGCCACAAGTTGGTTGACTCCATGCCACCCAGATGTCAAGCAGTTTTAAAAAACTGTGGTCATACAACTAAATATTAGTTTAGTGATTCACAGGATTGCTAAATCCCAGAAAAAAAAAAATGTTTGTACAAAATAGTTTTGAGTTTGTACAGTCAAAGGTAGACACTGCTATTTTTTTTAACACACCCCTTTCAACTAATTGCCCAATTGCACAGCCTTAAGAGCGTGCATATCATGAATGCTGGGTCTTGTTTGTTTTCTGACAATCTACTGAACCTACTGGTAACTTGTTTGCCACGTAGCAATAAAAAAATATACTAAAAACCTTGATTATTCTGGTTAGTCACATTGTACTGCTATTATTTTGAACAATACTGTATTATATTTATGAGCATTTCTGTTCCAGACGACTTTAACAGAGTCATATTTAGACTGGACATTGAGGGCAACCAGACCAGTGACCCCGAGGATGAGGACGAGTATACATCAGACGAGGAAGATGAATCAGACGAATACATCAACGCCTCATTCATTGATGTACGAAACTTTGATTTTCTTGAATTTTATAATAGAGTGAATGAGAAATTGTTTAATTGTCATGAATGTAATGGGGGGATAAAATCCTAAAATAAACTTTACAAGCAAGTGATAGGAACATGTAAATCAAATGTGCATGTTATTGTTTTTTGACAGGGCTACTGGTGTAATAAGAGTCTGATCGCAGCACAGGGGCCTTTACCAAACACCGTGGAAGAGTTTCTGCTCATGCTGTACCAGCAACAAACTAAAACACTGGTCATGCTCACAGACTGCCAGGAGGACGGCAAGGTACGAGCTCCCACACACACACACACACACAGAGAGAGAGAGAGAGCAATCGACTGAGGACAGGTTTTCAGGCCATATCTGCATTTTTTCAGGACTTCTGTTTCCAGTATTGGGGAGATGAAAAGAAAACGTATGGAGACATGGAGATTGAGGTAAAAAAGACCGAATCCTTCCCAACGTACGTGAGACGGCATCTGGAGATCCAGTCCTTGAAGGTAACCGGAGTCAGTTCTTCTCCTCAGCATGAATATCTGTGATGTGATTAACTGCAGATTGATGTTTTCTGAATCCACCTTGACTCCTGTAACAGAAGAAAGAGGTCCTGGAGGTGGATCAGTACCAGTTCCTGAAATGGAAAGGCCGTGAGCTCCCGGAAGACCCTCAGGAGTTGATCGAGATGGCACGGATCATCCGAGAGAACGGCAAATACGACAACAGCAAGATGAACCGGAATGTGCCCATAGTGGTGCACTGCCAGTAAGTGCATCTGGTTTTCTTTCCCCGATGGAGACGGGCGGATGAATGGTCGGGTTTTTAAACGTCCGTGAACTTCAATTTCAGCAACGGCTCATCCCGTACCGGAATCTTCTGTGCCTTGTGGAATCTCCTGGACAGCGCCTACACGGAGAAGCTGGTGGACGTCTTACAAGTGGTCAAAAACCTGCGCAAGATGAGGCAGGGGATTGTGGAAACAATCGTAAGATCTTGCTTTGTTCAATAGGTCTTAGTCGGGTTAGATGCCATGGATGAAAACAAGTCTGTAAGGGATAGATTAGCAGTTTTACAATGGCACACACTGTACATTTTCACATTTTTCAAATGAAAATTACATCGGCTGAAATATTGGTTTGTTATTAACGGTACAGTCCCCTGAGCGCACTGTACTTCTATCCCTCACAGCTTTGTTTTCATTCCTCTCAGAAATTATATACCCTGCACTATTCCATTCAAACTTTTGCTAACATGACATTTTTGTGCATAAAAGTGGCTTTAAAGACGTTTTAACCCTAATTAAGTGTCGTTTGTAAATGTATATCACATAAAAGTCAATTAACAAACTATATTACTGATTAAAATCCTAACGTAGCCTACTTCTGAACTCCCCACAGGAGCAGTATCAGTTCCTCTACGCGGCTCTGGAGGGCGCTTTCCCGGTGCAGAACGGTGCCGTGAAGACGCCCTCCGCGAAGGACACCGCGCAGGTCATCAACGAAACGACGGCGCTCCTCACCGAGCCCAACAGCACTTCCGGTGCTGACCAGAAGGAGGCGGGAGAGAGCAGTGAGCGGGAGGCCAAGGAGAGCAGCACTGCTGAGGCTCCACCAGCAGAGGGAGACCGAGAGAAACCCTCACCCGAGGCCCAGACCAACGGCCCTGCTGGAGGAGACGATTAAGACTTTTGGGGCTAAAAGTTTTTTTTGCTAATTTGACACCAAGTGTCAAGGAAAAAGAGATTTTTATTACGTGCTTTACATTTGAGGTTTACTGTACATTGGATGTTAGATCAGTGTTTGTTTGGAGAATTCGGGTTAGGATCGGACTGATCTGTTAAAACGTTTGTTTCACCCTCAGGTTTCGGTTTTCTGTCAAATGATGCTGTTCGTGTGCATACTGATCATGTTTATTAATGTGTAAAGGTTTGCTTTATGATTTGTTTTTTTTAGTCTATCGAATTGCGTTTTGAATGTATTGTAAAATAAGACCTTACCAACGATATTTCTGTTTTGTAAACTATGAGAAAACAATCTTATTGCTTCTAAATTATAGTTTCTGAAAATGTTGATGGAATTGAGGGCCTTTACGTTCGAGAACAACCAAAAAAAAAAGGGCAAAGATGACTTTGCACTACAGGGCTGTCATCAAACTATCCCCCAGCCGTTCGCTGAATACGTATTTCATTTTATGCAGGTGTAACTTAACAAAGAAGAATAAAGGGTGGCTTGAACAATACAACTGTTGTGTTTTACCTCACTAAAACAGGTGAAGCGAACACCAGCAAAAGCGGGTCACTCGTGGCCTAGAAAATACAAATAATGGAAAACAGCAGAATGTGACAAGCATTTGTAATACAAACATTAGCCACAAGAGGGCGCCTGCTAACAGAAAAAGAATACACACATCCATCGAGCCTGTGTGGTGTTTATTATTCTTTTTGTATGAATAATAGCTATACATTTTGAATTAAAAATGTGTGGTATTGGTATTTTGTGATGGTAGGCTGGTATAAGGAAATTATTTCAGTTATTGTCACTATAGATATGTAATAATATAGCTACAATTCTACATATATTTGTAAATGCAGAAATGCAAGCTTTATTTCATTTTACATTTGTATGAAAATATTTTCTACAATCATATTTATGTCTACACACACACACATTCTACATTCTAAAACAAAAACCTCAAATATAGCATCTTGTATATATAGCAAGTGTCAGGAGGGGGGAAAATGTCAGAAGCAGCTTTACTGACATAAATTATGGTTTGCTGACTGAGGGCTCCAAAAAAAACTATTTCTGAACTATTTTTCATTTTCCTCTTTAAGTCAGTAAAAGAAAATGGGAGGCCCAGCAATGATTCAGGACAGAGAAATAATTGTCTTCTCAACACAGTGGAATAAATGTATTAATTAATGAAGAATTATATATATATATATAAGAAGAAGAATTTAAAGCTCACAATGTTTCTGTTTTTTGTTGTTGTTGTTTGCTAAACCACCATATTAAAGAAATATAAACCTTAAAATGATCTAATTATATCTGCATCTATTTTGACCTTTTTAACCATAAATGTGTAATAGCTAAAGCTAAGCTTGTAATGAAATGTTTGGCATCTTGAGGTGAACGCAAGCGTCTTTTACGGTACGGGTCAAAGAGGGAAATTCCCTTTAAATAAATCATCAGTGAATCTGCAGCAGCATTTGCATTCAGCTGTCACAAGTAACTCCACCCAGCCGTGCAATTATCATACCATCTTTCCTGCAACATTTGAGACGGTTGTGTATGTTTGTGGAAGTATCAGAATCAGGCCTCATTTCTCTACTGTATGTTGAATAGGTTATATATATAACTGCCCCTATACACTCTATAATTAGTGTGTTGCTCTGTGACGGGTTTCGCCTCTAACTGAGCACTTCAAGCTCACTAAATATAGCAAATGAATTCAGAGATGTTCAAATGTTCACTGCGGTTACTCGTCATGCTTGTTAACATGCTACTGGCCGTCCTGCATATCTGTAATTGGCAGAAAATGCATGAAATATGGGCGCGGGACTTTATATTTATATTTAACGCATTTAGCAGATGCTTTTATCCACAGCCACTTACAGATTCTCAGACTAGAAGCCAGAAACCTCCATACTTTAATAATACAAGAGTTTTGTTTTAAATGTACAAAAAATTGGTAATTTTTTAAACCGTACACTACATGAGATTACTACTCATTATAAATTATTATAATATTTATGCTTTTTTTAAATTTATGTGTATTATTTTTTGTATTCCCGTAAAACATTTATTTTTGTTTGTTTAGAATGGGCTGTTTTTTTTTATTTTGTTTTTTACAGTTTTGTTTTGTTAATCTGTAGGTGGAAGAAAAACATTAGTAACACTTTATTTTAAGGTGTCCTTGTTACACCTGACAAACTTACTTTTATAATAATTATTAACTAATCACTAATTAATTCTGCATAATTACACGCAACTAACCCTAAGCCTAACCCTAACCTAAGTACATGTAGTTAATTAATATTACTCAGTACATAAATGTATGTGTAAATGTCAGTGTAATTACACTGTAACAAGGACACCTTAAAATACAGTGGAACCCAAATATTCATTTAGAAACAAAAGTTTTGACTGATAAACAAAAAAAAAGTGTAAAAAAAAAACATAGCTTATTTTGATGCTACTAGTGAGAAATTTGTGGAACATGTTTCCCGAACATTCCCTCGTCTGCTATTGGTCAAGAAAGGAGCCCCGCCCCCAAACTCATGCTATTGGCAGAAAGACACATTTGAATTTAATCCTACACATTCATTTGATTTTGTTTTGCTTTGCCTGTTTATTTTATTTATTTATTTATTTATTTTACTTTTGGCTTTTAAAAACTTTTTTAATTATTACAATATTTTTAAAATAAGGCGTAGGTGTTATTTACATCGTTCTTTGTTTCTAATAAAATACAGCACTAGTGCTAATTTCAAAGATATTTGTATTCAAACAAAGATTTCTGCTTTCTAAATAATCCCCAGTCTGCTATTGGTCGCAAAATATCCTCGGACTCATGCTATTGGCAGAGAGCTACAATATCTGTCAGATAGTTGGACATTTTATGTGTGTTACTCCAAAAATAATCACTTAAACCCCTCTAAGACATGTATTATACTCTTTGGACAAACCAAAGATTCACTCATGGACCGATCTATGACTAATAAATGTCCCTCTTGGTTTGAGACGTTGAGAGCAGGCCTCAGGTGACGCTCAGCTCCACAGCTGGAGATCCATAACATCAATAACGGCATCTGACTGTGGAGATGATGAGCAGCTCTGACTTTGAGGGTCTGCACTTATACCTCATGTTACGTTCGGATGAATCAAGCGCCCTGAGAAGGCAGTATAACTCTGTTTTCATTGAGAGACAGCATGATGGAGCTTGCTGTATGTTTTGGGGTTTAAGAGCGAGGTGTGCACCTGACCGCCCGAGACGGCCCAGCCCCAGACTGGGTATTCTAATGCAAACAAGGTCTCTCAGCTCACAAAGAGGCTACATATCTCATACAAAAGATGTGTTGAGCCCGGACACAACCCAAACAGTGTTCGATGTCGTCATACAGTCATGTTTTGTCTCTCTCCCTCGGTCTTTACGAGTCTTGAGTGGTACAGGCCTGGAACAATGAGGAATTCACACACTGGGGGTGCGTTTTCATCTTTTTGGGTCACAGTTGGTATGATGTGTGAATTCAAGATGAAGTTTTCAACATCTTTTCATGTTTGTGTGAATTTGATGCAATTTGAAGTTGTATTAGCTATGTATGCACCTGGAAATGCATCAATACCATTTATGCAAAGAGCTAAATCTAATTTTTATTTTGCATTTGTTACATACAACATTTGTTTTTGGTTTTTTGGACATATTTGTTTTGGTAGTAACATGCAAATATCATAGTAAATTAATATGGCAACCATTCAGTACTATATATAAAAGTATCATGGTAAAAAAAAAAACTGGATTTGTACCATGGAAAAAGCATGGAATTTTGATTAATCATTATTTTATTATTATTTTATTTAATATATTATTCTATTATTTTAAATAAATAAATGAATATTTATAATTAATTATTTTAATCCATTATTCATCGAGACAATAATTTTTTTGGACATATGTAAAGTACTTTCCATAGATTACTTCCTTGAATTTTTTTTACATATATATATATATATATATATATATATATATATATATATATATATATATTCACATAGTGTTCCTATTATAATGAAAATAAGCAAGAAAAAATATAAGCAAGATACTACACATACATAATGTAATTATTCTGTAATGGTAAATAAACAAACATAATAAACATATGTCTAATAATAATGATAATAACAACAACAACAATAATAAACTCAAATAATTAATTAAAAATAGAATTACAGTTGTTTACAATAATAACATCAATAATAATTATCATTAGTATTAGTGTTATTATTGGATAAGGTGGTCATGCATGTTGTAAAGACATGTGTTACTTCATAATGTAATCATTTTTGTTATATTCTGGCCCTTACAGTCTGTAAACAAGACCGTATGAACTGAGTGTGGCTCACAGGACACGGCTGCTGTAAATGATACATGTGCTGGACTGATTCGTGATTGTATGTGTAGTGAAAGGGTGTGCCTGGCAGGGCCACTGTCCCAAATAATTGTGATGCTCTATTGCATGGCTCATTGTTGCGAGATAACACAGCGCTGGGACGACAGACGCTCCTGCCCCCGCCCCCTCAAACACCAATCAGATTCCCTGTTTCCAGCATATAATTCTCCATGTAGGGGCCATTTATGAGGCATTATGGGAGCACTTTAAAATCTCATTAGACGGGACAGCTGCACTTCGATACTGCATGCTGCTTTAGCCATTTCTATTATTGCTGCTGGGGATAGTGCTACCCCCTCGGTTTTGAGATGAGCCCCATTTTTGGAGCTTAAATAGAGCTAATTGTAAGCTAAGTCAAGAGTGTGCATCTTTACAGGCGGCATGATAGAGAGTAAAAACTGTAATGCTGGAGGCAGGAACAAGGCAGTAAAAAATGATTTATTTAAGTGGTTGTGCATGTACAGTACGCATGTGGGGACAAGATGGGAAAATGTATTACTAAATTCATCAGGAGCATATAAATAAACATGGTTTCTTTGAATAATTAGCACAGATATTGTGAATCAAGGTCTCGTCAATTCACTGGTGGCTTCATAATCTAATATTAATATATTTGCTAAAGGCAATCCAAAATGAAGCAGGAAACAATGGTAAAATAACAGATAAATATGTTGTGTTTCTCTAATGCTCTCATGTTATTCTCTCCTTTCTCATGAAATGTGCTTCTTCTTGTTTATACTGTAAAAACTGAAAATGTGTAATTACATTAAGAAATTATTTTGATGAAATATGAAGTACACTTTTAGGTCAACTGACAGAACATTTTTACAGTAAGACAGACACAGCACCTAAAACGATTTTTATAAAATCATAATTTTCATGAAAGGAGTGCTGTTTGTGTCTAAAACATCTGATTTTTTTTTTTTTAATGATTTATCAACTTCACATATATTTTATAATAAATATTAAAATAAAATAATTAAATAAAATGTAATACTAATACATTTCTATAATATTCTGTTGTTGTAATTATTAGTAGTAGTATGTTTTATATATATATAATTTACTGTTTTAGATATTTTTTATATTTTAATATTATACATATTTTACAATAGATATTTGTAGAGGAGTGCATGCATTTTGCAATTATTATATTGCTAATATTAAAACCCTATAACATGATAAAATATGCATTAAGATTTCCTATTCACACCAGATCAGATTTATATGAAAATCATTTTGAATTAAAACAGCAATCGACACCACTTATTTATTTCAAAATATGAGTGCAATATCACTTTAAGTAATCATAAAACCTTCTAAAGAGGAAGTGACATCACTTGAGTTTTCAGAGGAGCCATGTTTTAAACTTGGTAAGTTCTGATTTAACATTCATCATATGCTGGTTTGTCACATAAAATAAACAGTTTTTGGACTATTTCTGAAAAAGTCACATTGTGGCTTACGTTAATGCTAGTAAGATTATTCTAGATAACTGTGTATGTATGTATGTATGTATGTATGTATATATATTTATTTATTATTATTTATTTATTTAATTTTTTAAGTCAGAGGTTGCATTATTGTAAAAAATAGTGTGTATTCTAAATTAGAATATTGGGCTATGATATAAAAAGGTACATTTTAATTGCATTAAATATTTCAAAACAGCAACATGCTAATGGCCCTCATTTCAGGGAATGACTTTAGTGTTTACTTAACCATCCAATGAAAATATAATGCTATTACATTTAGGTTTGAAGGAATGTCATGTGTATTGTGTAATGTATTCATTGGTTTTGTGAGAACAATCCCTCAGAGAGTGCCGTCGGTGTGTTAGGAAAGACGGAGGTGAGCAAACTGGTGTTCTCTGTTCACACCTGATATTTTTGTTCCAAATCGTGAGGGGGAAAAGAAGGAGGGGAAAAAAAGTTCTGTGCTCAGATTCGCCTGCCATCTGAAGCCAGTGAGAGAGAGGAATTTGGCGGAGAGTATTTTTAAACCCCAGAGAAACCTCAAAGGCTGTACTTAGAGGGGGTCAGGCGAGGCAAGATGGAGACGTGCCATACAAAAACCTCCCAGGCAGATGGGCCTTTGAGAACCGCTCTGCTTCTGATGTCACTGTCAGGCTTACCTGTGAACCCATACTTCTCTTTTTTTCTACAATATTCTTCTTAATGCACCATTATTTCTGAACAAACAGGCCCATTTTGTAAAAGGAGTACTTGTCATTCTGAATAATGCAGATTTAGTCAAGGTCGTATGCTGAACAAAATGGGTTTGATTTGAACTCTAAAGGCACGTATGTATTAAAGGGGTCACATGATGCTGTTTTAAAGATAATTATTTTGTGTATTTGGTGTAACAGAATATGTTGACACACTTTAATGTTCAAAAAATACATAATTTTTCAAATACTGTACATTATTTTTGTTCCTCTATGCCCCGCCTCTCTCAAAAGCGTTGTTTTCTACAAAGTCCCTCCTTCTGACAAGCACAGTCTGCTCTGATTGGCCAACTGACCCAGTGCATTGTGATTGGCTGATCACAGCAAGCACTCGTCGGAAATGTAACGCCCCTCTCCATAATCGCGAGCTTTATCTTTCAAAATAAATGTAAAAAAAAGTTAATAATGTCCTTCATTTTACCATCAGTTTAAGCCCAAAGGGGAACACACACACACACACACACACATGAGATTTGCAAATAGCACAAACTTAAACTAATAACAAAACATACTTACAGTAGCTGATTCAGAAGCACCAGATTGACGTAGCAAAGTCAGAATGAACTCCTCTCCTAGGTTCACGAAACGGTCGTCCATAAAATGCATTGCTGTTGTAAGTAATCTTAAAGTTTCCTAAATGGATCTACTTTCGTAAGGACAAATAAAGTGCTTTTGTTTTCTCCTAGATAAACACAGCATCTCCCTGACATGGCTGCTTCAAATATTAACTGCGGTTACGGAAACCATGCCTTCTTTCTTTGCGTGAACTTTTGGGCAGCATTACACCAATATTTCCACATAGTGACGTAGAGATGTGGGTGCGTGTTTGAATGAGCCATTTTAGGTGGCGTGGCAGAGTCTTGACTTTTATGAAGAATATCTCTTTGGATTTGAGACTTTAGTCTTTGCAACTTTACAGATCTTCTTCATGCACAAAGAGCTTGTAACAAAGGACAAATTTAAATCGCATCATATGACCCCTTTAAGGATTATCTGAGTGAGGATATATACTTTGATCGCTGCTGCAGTGTGAGACAGATTTAGGATATTGGAGCAGACGGTCTCATAACGTCACATCAGATCCTTCCCTCTCAAGCTCAGACATGAGGAATAGATAGAGAGAGGAGCGATATGACTGCTGTTCAAGAGCAGCTAAAAAAATTTCAACAGCTTTTCCTATGCTTTCAATAATCATAAATTTAAACTACCCCATTTTTTATTAAACTTTTATAATAAACATTCCTGGTCTTATTGATGGTGATAAACATTCAGATAATGCACACCATCATAAATAGAGCTGGATATTGGTAGACATTTCCTGATTCAATTCTGATTCAGTTCTGAAGCTCTCAACTGGATTTTGATTCATTTTTTATAGTTACAATGTCCATTTATTTATATATGAAATTAACTATCCTCCTGCCATGCATGGAACCTTCTGTAACAAAGTTAATATTGAGTAACGTCTAGGTTACGTATGTTGTAGGTCACGTAAGACATTACGTCAGAAAGGGACTGATGAATGGGATCTCGCCCGAGAGCCCAATCACCTTCGAGTGGTAACAAAATGAGCCAATGGTACACAGAGTACCTTGGTTTGTGGAATTTGCATCGTTAGCTCCGCTCAGCTGTGTGGGTATATGAGGAGCAGCGTGAGCAACTCGCACTCAAGTCTTCGCTGAGGAGCCGAGCCGAGCCCAGTGACCCGGCCATTCAGCGGAACAGTGATGTGGCAAAGGGACGTAACATCTCCGTTCCCTCCTTCAGGGAACGAGGGTTACATACATGACCTAGACATTCCCTTTCAGTTGGACCAGACCAGAACGTGCTTGTCCTTTAGCAGAGCCCTGAAGCGGTGCAGAGCAACCCGTACTGCAAGCAGCTCGAGGCAACTGACATGCCACTGAAGTTGGGGTCCAGTCCAGGAACCTGACGCAGCATGCCCATTGCACATGGCACCCCAGCCCATGGCAGAGACAACATGTCTGGACATAGGTTCTAGGGGAACACAAGCCCGTAGAAATGAGAGGACCAACCACGGGGTGAAGGTTCGAAGGAGTGACAGTCACTTGGAGCGTGCCCTGTTGCCATGCCCATCTCGGGACTCGTCGTAAAGCCAGTGCTGAAGCGGTCTCATATGGAGTAACCCGAGCGGTATGACTGCCACTGCGGATGCCATATTCCCCAGGAGCCTCTGAAACCGTTTCAGTGGAACCCCTTTCTTGCCCTCGAATTGTCTCAGTCAATTCAGCAGGGACTGTGTGCGCTCATTCATAAGCTGCACGAACATGGCGACCGAGTCTATTTCCATACTGAGAAAAGAGATTCTCTGCACAGGGGGAGTTTGCTCTTTTCCCAATTGACCCGAAGACCCAGACGGGCGAGGTGTCTTAGCACCAGATCCCTGTGCTCGCACAACCATGCTCGAGAGTGAGCTTTAATCAGGCAGTCGTTGAGGTAGTTGAGGATACGGACACCTCGTTCCCTGAGAGGAGCCAGGTCTCCCTACATGACCTTCATAAAGTCATGGGGAGACAGGGCCAAACCCAATGGGAGAACCTTGTACTGAAATTCTTGGCCCTCGAAAGCAAACCGAAGAAACGGTCTGTGTCGAGGAAGAATGGAGACATTAAAGTATGTGTCCTTCAGGTCGATTGCTGCAAACCAATCCAACGGACGAATGCATTCAAAAATGCGCTTGGGCATTAGCATCTTGAACGGAAGTCTGTGAAGGGCTCGGTTCAAGGCACGCAAGTCCAGGATTGGCCGTAACCCACCTATTTTCTTAGGTACTATGAAGTAGGAGCTATAAAAGCCAAACTTCATTTCGGCTGGAGTGACCGGCTCTATCGCACCATTTTCCAGAAAGTTCGCGACCTCCACACGAATGACAGGAGCATCCTTGCCCACCATCGCCGCACGAACACCCCGAAACCTGGGGGGAAGCCGGGCAAACTGAATCGCGTAGCCAAGCCTGATCGTTCGGATGAGCCAGCGGGATGGCCTGGGGAGCTCTAGCCAGGCTCCCAGAAACCGATCCAGCGGGGTCAGGGGAACTACAGGCGTAACCACGATAGGGCAGCGAGGTGGAACAGACAGACCCGGCATGGGAGGCATAGCGTCCCTTAGCGAGAGCAGAGTGTTCTTGAGCCGGCTCTGCATGGAAACTGGCAAGGGGAGAGGGGAACGAGAGCGTAGAGTAATCACGTGACCAATTGTCGTTCGCGGCCTCTTGGGACCCGGAGGTTGAGGATACAACTCTTTTAGGGAAGGGCTGGCTGCGGGGCCAGTGGAGGGAACAAAAAGAAAATGAGAACAAAGGATTCTCCCCCGGCCCTCCTCCGGGGGAAGGAGTGGTCCTGCTACCATCTCCTGACGAGCTGATGTCCCCAACTCTGGGTCGCCTGTCTCAGGAACGCCACTTGGCCTGACGCTAGACAGGTTTAGGGGCAGAGATGGGCTGCGCCACCCTTCTGCGGCTGTCTCCTCGCTGCGGCCGGGGTGAAGGCTGCTGCTGTGGCCGAGTGGGAGTGGAGGAGTCCGCAGGGGCGCTGCACTGGCGGCAGTGTGGAGCTGCTGCCGGGGCAGGATGTGTTTGATGGCCTCAGACTGCTTCTGGGTGGCAGAGAACTGCTGGGCAAAAATCTCTACTGCGTTGCCGAAGAGGCCAGCCTGGGAGACCGGGGAGTTGAGGAGCTGAGTACGATCAGACTCCCTCATGTCTGCCAAGTTCAGCCATAGGTGGCGCTCCTGGACCACCAAAGTGGACATCACCTGACCCAAGGTTCCTGGAAAACCCCTGGGTCAGCACTGCCCCCATAGCAATATATCGACTACACCCAGAAACACACAGGCAAAATTACATATTTAAAAAGACGCAAACTCAGCCTGTTCACTCTTTTAGCTCGACAGAAAAAGCTCTTTTAGTGGTGCTGAAGTTCTCAGGGGAAGACGGGAGTTTACGCAGGAAATCCAGACAAACCGCTGAATCGTGCCGTCGCACCAGCACCAGTTGATTCGTCTTGCAACACTCCGGTGAAAGCAGCAAGCAATGTGCTCGGCTCCAAAGCGAAAGCTTGTGTGTGAGTTGCTCGCGCTGCTCCTTATATACCCACACAGTGGGGCAGTGCTCGCAACGCAAATTCCGCAGACCAAGGTACTCTGTGTACCATTGGCTTGTTTTGTTACCACTTGAAGGTTATTGGGCTCTCGGGCGAGATCCCATTCTTCAGTTTCTGTCTGACGTAACGTAGAACGTGACCGACTGAAAGGGAACTTACATTATATGACAGAATATTTTTTTTTTTTTTTTTTACTCCGCACACAGTAGTGTTTCATTTCTGAATAAATCAGTGTTATCTGTCACCACCTACTGGTAATTTGATTATGGTTCAGTAACAACATTGACAAGTTTATTCAGTGAAGGATTTATCAAACTCATTCAAATAGTAACTGCTTTTTGAGTTCATGCATAAATCTGAATGAATCCTTAAAAAGACCAGCTGTATGTTTTTACGGAATGAATTGTACTACATTTTTGTGAATCAGACTACACTTTATTAAAAAGAACCATTCAATTAATTAAAGTTTCATAAAAAATTGTAAGTCAATCAGACTACAGTGGTCAAACTGGACAGCACAGTAGAAAGACATGTTTTCTTGCCATTTTGTCACATTCAATTCAGACTGTAAACTCGAGCAAAATATGACTTATTGTGCCATTTGAGGTGTAAATTGAACAATGGGAACGAGTTTTACCTAGCCTTTCTACTTAAAGTGTAGATATCTTTTACATTAAATCTTCAAATTGTTAACTGACAATATATAGCCAAGATATCAGTTATTTGAGTGCAAATTTTTTATGGTTTTATTAGTTATATGAGGTTTATGCGTTTCACATGCTTTTAATCATTATGTGGTTATGGTAGCCTGTATTTACACTAAATGTATTATTTAGTCAAAATACATGTTTGGAACCAAATAGGGAACTAAAGCATAATATTTTTTCAGTAGTTCATTAATATATACATCTTCCAGTCAGGACTTAGACCATATCATAGTACTAAGATTGCTCTCATCATTTACAAATGACTTGCTCTTATCATTTGATCGTGGCTGTATTTCTTTAGTAGTGCTATTAGTTTAATTACATTGGCATGGTTCAGTTCATAGCAGTGAATGAAGAATTTATCTCAAGTACACTATGGAGTACCACAAGGCTCCGTACTAGGACTTTTGCTCTTCATGATTTACATGTTAAACTTGGGAGATATCATCAGGAAACTTGGTGTTAGTTTTCACTGTTATGCTGATGATACTCAGCTTTATATTTATTCGCGGCCTGATGAAACATACCAGTTTGCTAAACTAATGGAATGCATAGTTGATATAAAAACTGGATGGCTATTAATTTCCTAATGCTAAATAAATAAATAAAAAACCTAGGTGTTATTTATTGGACCAAATACCTCTGCATTTAATAATTAAATAAATTATTCTTCTTCATCGGTAAGGAACCTATGTGTGCTATATGATCGTGAAATCTTTCCTAAGAAGGCATTGTTTGTAGCATTTATAAAACCAACTTTTTCCATCTTAAAAAAATTTCTAAATGACGACCTATTCTCTCAATGTCAAATGCAGAAATGTTAATTAATGTGTTTATGACCTCTAGGTTAAATGATTGTTATGCTTTATTGGTTGGTTGCTCTGTGCGCTTAAAAGACACTTCAGCTGATCCAAAATGCAGCTGCTAGAGTTCTTACTAGAACCAGGAAGTATGACAATAATAGCCCAGTTCTATCAACTCATCACTGGCTCCCTATTGAACAGCAAATACATTTTAAAATCTTACTAATAAAGCCCTGAATGGTTTAGCTTCACAGTACATGTGCAAGCTCGTATTGTATTATTGTCCTTCATGTTGGCTGCGATCTCAAAACTCTGGCCATTTGATAATGCCTAGGATATAAAAATCAATAGCAGGTGGCAGATCCTTTTCCTATTTAGTGCACAAACTCTGGAATATTCTATGTAGCATTTTTCGGGAGGTTGACACACTTTGTCCGATTAAATCCAGATTAAAGACCCATCTCTTTAACCTGGCATGCACATAACACACTGTCACATTTCTATAGTTCAAATCCATTAAAGGATTGTTAGGCTGCATTAATTAGGTCAACCGGAACCGGAAACACTTCCAATAAAACCCGAGGTACCCATTACATGGTAACAAGAATGGTATCTACGCTAATATTTGTCTGTTTCATTCTTATTTCAATGTCACCGTAGCCTCCCAGATCCAGTCTCTTTCCAGGCCAGATGGTGGATCAGCACCTAGAGATGACCTTTACTGCCCTTAATGTCAGTGGAGACCATTTCTGCATCCCAATGTGCCTACTTACACTACGCCCTTAAAGTATGGCCTTTTTTGGTTAAGAATAAGTACACAATTTTGAGTGTGTAGTAGACAAGCTTTGAGATATACTATTACGTCATACAATTGCCTCTTTAACGGTCCGCTCTGTCGCATAATTACACACATTCTGTCACTGTAAATTGGCCTGTCAATCATTGTCACAGTTAACATCCTCCACATTTAGTTTCATTTAACTTCCTACCATCTTGGAGAAATGTGAAGTAGCACATTGATCTGCCAGCCATGGGTTTTTATGCAGAGAACTCTGCTGATATTTTTTGCATATGATGCATTTAAAAGTTGGCCAAATGTTTGTTTATAAAAGTTCACATTGTTGTTGTATATTAAATATAACACAGAAAACATAAAAAAAATTAACAGGTTAAATATCGATTACTAGTAACTCAAACTCCTTTATCTCAACCTCTCTACTTAACCGTTGGCCGTGCACATCTAGCATTTTTGTAGTTTTTTAACGTTTTTATATTGGTATTTATTTAAAGGGATGACTAATTCCTGGAAATATTGTTGGCCTGATTGTACTATTCTGTCTGTTATTGTCCTCTTGCATTAATGACAAACTATTTTCCTGTTTAACACTGTAAAGCTGCTTTGACACAATCTGTATTGTATAAATATATATTATGTAAAAGTGACTTGACTTCTAGCTATAGGAAGTGACCCAGATTTCACAGAAATGCATCCATATGCACTGCATGCAAACACATTTGGAAGAGCACATTATCTACATGCTTAAAAAGCACTGACCTGAAACAAGAGCACATGAACTGTATCGTCCAGCTGACATTCGCCATATGTTTCTTTTAGACACGGTAGATGGATATTTGTATCTTACTAAGCACAAACTCGTAATGTAACTTTTCATGAGTTACATTAAAATCCATTAGCGGTCTTACTGACTCCCATATACCACAAGAACATTAAATCTGGACACGCGGTGGCTGTGTAAATATTGCATAAACATTTTCTCGCCGTACATGCAGTACAGTATGAATGAGAATGAACTAATGGCTGGGATTTATGCCGGCCGCTGATGGCTCACAGTAAGAGTTTTGTTCCATTTACCTGCTTGCGTTGGAGTATTTTGAATAAAAAGCCAATAATGTGTGTGTTGGGAAACATCCAAGAAATTACATGAAATGACTCTTGCGCTCAGTGCCTGCAATTGAGCCAAATGAAGTACATTTTTAACATAATGAAAAAGGCAGTTGTATTAAGTCAGTAGAGCGCTTTATGGACTCGGAAACTGATGCTGATTTCAAGAAGCGTGTTGAGATGGCGGTATGCAGATCGGCACACATGCACTGATGTGATTGTGATCAAAATAACAGTCATTAATATTATTGCAATTGACAAATAAAACAACCTGCCCATGCATAAGTTGTGACCCCTCGGCCAATTGAGGATATTATGGCTAGGCTTTTATAAATAGAAATCGCAAATGTTATTTTGCTTAAATAACAGTTTTTCAAGGCTTCTACATGTTTTTATCACAATTCTGAATGAATTTTGAGCTAAGAATTCTTAGTTTTGAACTATCTCAAAGTTCTGACTTTTTGTTCTAAAAAGTCATATGTTGCCAATCTTACTTTTTCTCAGAATTCCAACGTTGTGTCTTGCAATTGTGACTTTTCTTCTCAGAATTCTGAGTTTATAAGTTGCAATTTGGAATTTTTTCCTTAGAATTCTACGTTTTTCATCTTGCGTACCATGGAATAATTGCAACTTTTTATCTCAAAGTTCTGACTTTTTGTTCTAAAAAGTCATATGTTGCCAATCTTACTTTTTCTCAGAATTCCAACGTTGTGTCTTGCAATTGTGACTTTTCTTCTCAGAATTCTGAGTTTATAAGTTGCAATTTGGAATTTTTTCCTTAGAATTCTACGTTTTTCATCTTGCGTACCATGGAATAATTGCAACTTTTTATCTCATTATTCTGACGTTTGTTCTCGCAATTGGAAGTTTATATCTCACAATTCAAACATATCTTCTCAGAAGTCTGAATTGTGCGATATAAACTCAGAATTGCAAGAGAACAAGTCCAATTTGTTAGATAAAAAGTCACAATTACCTATTTTTGGTAATTTTATCATTATTTTATTCCATGGCGAAAATCAGCTTCCATACTGATCTGACCACACATTCCCTGCAATTATTTCTTATTGAAAATGCATGCAGGTTCAGTCAAGTGGGCCGAGCAGCAGTGGTTAGCATTGTGCATTTCAACAGATACATTCAATAGACTTTCAAAAGCAAATGAATTGCAATCCAAAGAAAAACAGGTTCAGCGTTTGATTAATGGACTTTGATTACCGAGCACAGAAGATTAGTGACTGGCCAATAGTGCTGGTGAGTCTCTGAAGTGCAACCTAATACTCCCAGCACTGGTCAACATAAACACAGCTGTTTAACACCCTCCGCGTGTGCACTCGTGATAAATCACAGCATTGTGTGAGGTCACGGTGCTACCTTTTCCCCGTTTGCTTTCGTTCACCTGAAATTATGGGTGAGTTCCTTTATAAAATGCTAAATTAATGGTCCAGGGACGAATGCAATGACAAGTAATTATAGCTATACAACATTAAAATTAGGCAATTATACATGAATACAAACATGACTTTGCGACCGTTACACAGCATTTAGATTAACGTCAAAGTCGCTGTCAGGCTTGTCAGAGCCTTCAGCTCCGTTTACCACATCTGGCAGTCAAAGTCACATTTAAGTTCGTCTTTTGGACAAATAATTATTCACAGGCATTGACAAATCCAAAGCAACGTTTGAACAAGTGTCTGTGGTGATAGCCATGAAGTGCCTCCTGGCTCATATTCATGGAGTGTATTAATATGTACGAGATTCCAATAGCTCTCAAAAACTTAACCAGCTATATCAGCTATTTCTGGTTTTAAATTGTTGCTGGAGGTTTTAAAAATGAAGAGCTGTGAGTTGCCTTTAATATGTTCTGGCTGCGCTTGATCAGTAAACGAGAAAATGGCAACCTAATAGTTTTATTAGCTTTATATTAAGCAGAGAATGCACTATTTTCCTAGTCATACTCATTTCAAAATTTTAAATTATATTAAAGAATAGTTTAAACAAAAATAAAAAATGTTGCTCACCCTCAATGTTGTTCCAAATTTAGAGTTATTGTGTAGAATGTTCTGGCTGCTCTTTTCCATACAATGAAAGTGAATGGAGACTGGGATTAATGAGCTTAAAAAATAACATTAGATGTAACTGCAAAGTTACTGGAAGTCTTCATCTAATAACAAATTCAAATTCAGACTTTTTCTCACATAAACAATGATATGACTTACGATGACTTGCACTATAGCATGCATATTAAGTTTTTTTTTCTTGATACTTATGAATTTTTTGTCATGTATGGAGCCTGACAGCTCCAGTCCCCTTTCACTTTCATTGTGTAGGAAAAAAGCAAACAGGAAATTTTACACAAATCCTTTTGTCATATCATATGGGTTTGGAAAGACATGAGGGTGAGCAAATGAAGGATTTTAATTTTGGGGTGTACTATCCCTTTAAGACCACAGTGACTAACCATTTATAATTCTGTTGGGATGAATATAAGCAAGTTTCTACTCGTTTAAAAAGGGAAATTTATTTTCAGCCCCCTCTTAGGAGTAAACACAAGACGCAGCAGGCCCTAATGCTGAAAAAGAATATCAAACTAATTCAAATAAACAGCATGTCGTCCAGCAGAGGTCAAGCAGGTTTAGGTCAACTCTACTGCTAACGCTATAGATGCAACGTGTGTATCTGAGGTTCTGTAATTGAATTCATGTGTTCTGCTGTGTATTTACTTGAATTTATAATCTGATTTTGTGGAAATTATGCCCAGAGATGGCAGCCAAAAGAAAACCGCTTATACTATTACAGTATCACACCAGGAAAACAAATATTTTTTATTTTGGTTGGTTGTTTTTAGGTTATCCGCAATGTTGGCACAGTGGGAATTAATGTTAGGTTGTGATTCTCTATCAAAAGGTGAGTGGATTTTTAGAAAGGGTTTGAAATGGTAAAATTGTAGCTTCTATTAAATAGCTAAAAATACTGTTATGGAACCATACTACAGTGAAATTATTATATTACAATGCAAACCATGTTATTCACATGGCATGCCAATATACTCCAAATGATATAATTTAACGAATAATAATAAAATATATATATATATATATATATATATATATATATATATATATATATATATATATATATATATATATGGCTGTATGCATAATGGCTGTATATTGGGATTGCTGTGATTTGGCTGTCGGTAATCACAACATGCTGATATAGAACCATATCGCACTACTACATGTGTGATATTGCATTTATACAACAGTTTGGTGGCATGATGTGTAAATACATAAGAAACAACAATGGACCCTATTAAAAACACTCTTTTGTGCAACCATTGAGTAGCTTCATTGAAAGCTTATTGTATTGCTGTTTTAAAAGCTCACTGTATTATGTAAAAAAACTATGAGGGAAAGATGGACTGAGCAAGTGTGATTACCTGCATTTGATACAACATTTCTTCTTCAGCTCAATCTCATATTTACAATAAAACATTAGTTTGAATGTCCACGGAAAGCGATATCTTTACCCAAAGAGCACACAAGCGTCTGTAAAATGTCTGTTAAATATCTCTTCATCTGGAAAGCTTCTGCTGTGTGCAAACATCTAAAAGAAGTCTCTAAGATGTCAGTTTACGTGCATTCTAAATTATAAAGGTATTAAAGACATTTTTTAAATGTCAATTTGAAACGTCCTATAGATATATTGCAGATGAGCAAACACTCTAAACAATTAATCTTGCAGATGTCAGATACTAAATACTATTATTATATACTTTTATTTATCTAAAATATTATTTATTGAATAATAATATTTAATCAACAACAGCCATCATAAGATGCTAGGCAACTCAGTCAAAAGTACAAAGGCAGCGCTCTTATATAGCCCAAATTAAATACAGCATTATAGTTTCATAAAATATAACGAGATGAGATTTTGCCCTCAGCCAAAACTATATGCTCTGGAACAAATAATAGATTAATGAGATCAAAGACTGTCTGTTAGATTTACCCAAAACTAATTATATCTCATGTTTAACCATTATAGAAACATCAAAGCCAGCGGCACATTGAACGGCCACTGACGCCCTTTAAAGTCTAAACAACTACATTTTCACTTAAAAAAACTTATAAAACTACATTCCATGCCACAACAACAGTATTGTGTTTGTGTGTAAATAAATGTATACTTTGTGTGTAAATAAATGTATACATTTAAATAAAAGTGTCATACATAAAATTGTTATTAAAACAATATTATATATATATTTTAAATGTCTTAATTAAAATGGAGAAAATATATTTTTTACAAATTATATATTATGTTTGTTTAAGATATATATATATATATATATATATATATATATATATATATATATATATATATATATATATATAACAAGAATACAATATTCTAACAATTTAATAATTTTAAAAAGTGAGAAATTTCACCACTAACATTTTCTTTTTGTAAACATTTATTTTCTTAGTGAAATTATATTCATGCTGTCAAAGTAAAATAGCCCAGTAGGTGTTTCGTTGTAGTTTTATCTTATTTTAATGCTAAATTCTTTAAGTAATACTTTCTGGAAGCTATGGTCCATTTCTTTAGAATGGCAGAGTAAGTAAACATTTCGCTGCCAAGTTCCCACACCTCTAACAGCAGTGTTTATCTTCCTCTCTTTCCTTTAGCAAACTTATAACACTTGTCAGTTATGAGAAGATTCCTTGGTGTCTCCTGGACCATGAGGAACCCCGGAGGAACGCTGATCAACCTCCAACCTCAACTTGCAGTGATCAACCACTCAGTAACTGTATTACTTTGGATTGTGCCTTGTCAGGAACGGACACAGTGGCTTTTAAGGTTATGAGATTATTTTTTTCCATGTCGACAGGCCAGCTTTGCTTTGAAATATGCGTTTAATAGCCAACGTCTAAATAAGTTTAGCTGACCCTCCGAGTGTGATTGAGCTTTCTAACATCAGTCTTGTTACATCAGTCATTTTTTGGTAATATTAACGGCTTCCCAGTCTATTAAAACAAAGAAAGGATAACAAATTGACACTAGATTTAAAACTACATGACCCCCTTGTACAGCATGCGTGTTTCTGATGTGCTATAGCTACAGGGCTCTCCGGAGACTTGTTCCAAGTTATTTATGATTCAGGAATTAATCTCACTTTGCGAAAGCTCCCGAAGAAGCGATCGTCTTGAAAAGCAGAGAGGGGGAGGGCTGCGGCAGGGGTAGGGTAGAGGCTGGAACGCGATTCAAGACTTATTTAAATCCCCCTCGTAGATTAGAAACCAGTTTGACAACCCTTTCACCGCTTGTGATATCTGAGGGGGTTTTTATGCCACTGCAAAAGGAGGTAATCCACTCGGAATTTACAAATGATTTGAAGCAGAGCTGGAGACAAACTGCGCCGGTTGTTTCCGGAGAAATATTTCCATATTAGCGATAATTTGTCAACAGAAATGCAAATAAGGGCTGCATTTGTGCCATTGTAAAGCTGAATGCCATATTTTCCCATTGTTGGGGCTGAATCGCCCAAGGCTTTTCTTCCCGGGGCTCATCAACATTTCAAATATGGATTATTATTTATGGCTGGGGATATATCATTGGCACATCGCAGAAGTAAATAAGGAAATATTGTGTTGTCTTGAAATAATATAGGGAAATGTATGGCTCATTTAAATGAGCTGTTGTGATTGTATTCTACTGGTGGAGGCTCAGCTGGGGCAGGATTTCTGCCTAAAATTGTCTGCACAGATGTTATGTAAAAATATATATATAATAACAAATGTCCCTATTTATTATGTTCATCTGTGCAAGAAATGGAAAGAGACTTCACAGGGGCCCCAATTAAATACAAGGTATCAAATCTCATTAATTTTACCATTTCTGATCCTGATTTTGCATCTTTGAATGCTCATTACAAGCTTATTAATTAAATCATCATCGTTCGTGCTACGGTACGTTTGAGTCAACGATCCAATTTGATCATTATGTTTGTTTTTTGGTTGGATTTATTGTTGGTTGACTGTCCGTTGCAGTACAGCTAATACACAGATTGCAAATATATGATATTTACATATTTTAATGTACAAAGATGTTTGCCTTAAGCTTCATTTGACATTGAGCTTTAGAATGAATGATTTTTGGCGTCATATTTGTCATGAAATTATGGGTATGTGTTTCAGTTGACATTTAGTTGTCTCTAAAGATTTCCTATCTGGTAAGGATGTGTTTACGAAAATTTGAGTATTGATATAGACTTTAAATCTCTCATAAATGACTTTACAAGAACAGTTTTTTGTTCCTGCGTAGTCATATTTCCTGTTGTAAGAAAATAGGGGTGGGACATATCAAAAGGCTTTTTTTAATATATATATTTAATTTATATCAATTACTACTAATGCTAGTCAGCAACATATTTAGTGTTATTAATGTGTGGTCACATTTAACATTATTTGACCATTTTTGTGGTTTAGTAGTGACTAATGTGAGTGCTGTGATTAATGTTTTGGCCACAAAACTTTCCCAAAATTTCACTCATGTGATCACACTTTCCATTAGGGGAATGGGAAAATATTTTTCTAAAATAGCATTGTTATAATTATGAATCATTATTCTTAATTATTTATTATTATTATTATTATTCATTAGCATACATTCATTAGCAGCATCAAGACAAAGCAGTCTACTTTTTAATTTCAATCATTTCAATTCCAAGACAGAACTGTATTAAATACAATGAATATGCCATATACTTTTTTTTTAACACAAACTATATATTTACGGGGCAGATTATTGCCTATTAAAGAATTGTTTTAACACAGTTTTTTGATGGTAAAATCACGGACAAAATGTTTTTTTAGGGACTGTAACAACTAGGCAGGTAAAGAAGCGTCAGTTATTTGAAACACAAACATTAATTTTCATTTGCCTGTGTGTGTACACGTGTGTTTCACTCTTACTGAGCAAATGTGCTCTTAGCCATCTTCTGTCAATCACCCTCATCAGTCTATCACTCTTTTCTTCCTCTCTTTCCCCATGGGTGTATGTTTGTCGTTCTCATGTTGGTAAGAGGCTAGCTTCCTCAAATACACATTACATGCCAGCGAGCTTCAGGGACGGCTGTGCCACGCCACAGTGGCCTTAAAAGTGTGCCTTTACGTAATTACCCAACTGTCTCGAATCATTAGGGGCAGCCTTTAAAAAATACATGTTTCTGCCCACAGCTGCGTACTCTCGACTTTGCCTGCCTTTCAGATCGGATTTGCTTTAGAGGTTCCACTCAGTTATATTTAACCCTGGACACAATGAGCGCTCCGGCGCCGAGGACCGCCGCTATCTGTTCCTTTCTTCGTTGTGAACCAAATAAAGGAATTGTGGGTATTAGTATGTAATCATTCCCTGAATTCCATCAGGCATAGAGGCGTACTGGTTCGGGGTTAGTTTCGAAGCAGAGGCTGGATTTATGTGACAAAATTAGCATTAGCGTTAGCATTGCTGTCCTTTGGAACTTGAATGGAATGCTCAGTTGTTTATACTTTAAAGCAAATCTGAAGAGATTTCAAAGAGGCATTTCAGCAGTCATATTTGTAGTTATTGTCCTCGTGGTCTTTTATATAGGCAGTATTCATTGTTTTATGTAATAATTGATGCTGGCTGCGTGTGTGTTTGTGCGTCTTCTGTGTAGCATATGAGTGATGAGCACACACTCCGACAGCCATGTCACATCCTGTAAGAATGGGGGCAGTTCAGACGCAGCTGCCCCGCAGACACGCTCCAAAAAAACAACACACACATCTGTGAGCCAAGCTGAATCACAAAAATATCTGTTCTACTTCAGGCCTTTTTGTTTTTTGACAAAACAATACATCTCCCCCTACAATAGTTTTATCCATTCATATTCAATTCAATTATAAAATAACATGCAATTATAACATTTTTGTAGTTTTCCATACATGCATTTAAATCAGGTCAAGTTGCAACTGCAAACAATTTTTTTTTATCTAAATGCATTACAGATTGTTTTTTGTTTGCAGTGGCTCAGACATGTGTCGTACCTGTTTGAAGACTTCATACGTTGATGCACACTTTGCTCCAGTTATCATTGCTTGAAGGCACCAACCACAGAAAGAGGTGCTCAGTCAAATCTGAAGGTCACACAAAGGGGGCCCCACGTTCCCAGGGTCAGAAGATGTCACCAGGCTGAGACAAAGGGAGGTGTTGGGCAGGTGGCGGCCTCGAAGGTTTCTGTGTCATTTTCATTCACCACAGGGGCGAATGGTGGCCGTGAGAAAGCAAAGGAAGATCAATACCGTTTAGCCCAAGGGGGTCGCAGCCAGCAAGACCCCCCCCCAAAAATATTTACACATGTGAAGGGAGCAAGTCTGCCCATACAAGGAAAAGTCTTGATGAATAGTGCAGAGAAACAGCTTAGTGTCTGTCACATTGTTTTGAATTTAATTTAGTTTTTTACACTTGTTGGATTAATAAAAGCCCAAATCTTTCACAAATCCTAAGTACATGCATGAATAAATAAAATGTTATATAATTAGTTATTTCAATGTATTAGTAATTGTATTAGCTTTTAACAAGAGCAACTAGATATGAAAAGTTTGCTGCTTGTGGAGGAGTGTGAAAAACATCTGAAAAATGTACGTCACTTATTTTTGTTGCTGGTTGAGATGAAAAGAGAGCAGTGGAACATTTTTTTTTTTTTTTTTTTTTTTTTTAGAAACCTGTTTCTAAATGCAGATCTCGGCCTACAAGTGTACAAAAAGCCATAAACAAGAAAACAAACTTTCTTGGAAATTCAAAAAGGAAAAAGATTTTTTTAAATCATACATGTCCTTCCCTAGTTCATAAAAATTCATCCTCTCATTCGATCACCCCCACCCCCCCATAAGTAAATTTTTTGAGGACATTTTTTTCAAATGTATCATTGTGTTCACACAAAAATAAAAAGGCATAAAATTAGTTAAATATAATGTTTATTAGTGGTCTTTTTATGAAATATATATACATTTTGAGGCTGCATTTTTTTTAAATTTGCAATTCATCTTTCTGGCTCTGCACCTTCCATGTTTCAACAACGGCTGAACAATTGTCATGTGAAAGAGGACTCTATATTTGAAAATAGCATCTAATTATGGGCCTTGGACACATCAAAATGACAGAACAACTCCATGAAGCAAAGGACTAGAGTTGTATAGTGACTGGGTCATAGCACTATTAGACCTAATGGGCAACAATGAAGCAGCTAACAATAGAAGGTTCTTTATTACCCTTTTATGTTTAAGTTGGCTGTCGAACCCTCTCACTCTCTCGCTTTCACCAAGCTCTAAGTAAGAGGAGGCAAGGCATACTGCTCACTTAGGCACAGGGCCTGGTGGGAATAAGGGGGTTGGGTGGTTAATCACTAGCCTTAAACTACAGGAAGTTGTCTATTCAAAGACCCCCCCCCCCCCCCCTCGGGCAGCAGTGCAAACCTTTAATCAGCACTGGGATGAGACTGAAACGGGAAGCTGGCATGGTGATTGGTTGCTCACAGAAAGAGCAATTGAAACCCCCTTTTTAAAGATCTATATTTGAATGACATGAAGCATTAGCGATTTAGCATGTCAATCATACTGCATTTATAGGGTTAAAGATTCAACCCCTAAAGGCCCGTTCGTTCCCGGACGATATTTATAAAGATAAAGATTTTAAAATATTCTAAATTCAAAACTTAAATGACAACGACAACAACACAGAGGAACGATGTCGCACACAGATAACAAATTTAGTTTATACAAACGTGGGAACGTTGTTGTGAAATGTTTCTAAAAGATTGAAATTATAACGTTATATCAAAGGATACAAAAACGTATCTTACAGCGTTTCTTAACTTTATTTTCACCCAAAACTAAACTTTATTTGAAGTTTTATTTTTAAATTTCAAAGAATGTTGAAATATAGCAATAAGCTCTAAGAAGCCATAGTTTACAGTAAATTTATAACAGCCAAGGGGTGCTGTTAAAGGGGGGGTGAAATGCTCGTTTTCACTCAATCTCCTGTTAATCTTGAGTACCTATAGAGTAGTACTGCATCCTTCATAACTCCAAAAAGTCTTTAGTTTTATTATATTCATAAGAGAAAGATAGTCTGTACCGATTTTTCCCGGAAAAACACGACCGACTGGAGGCGTGACATGTGGGCGGAGCTAAAGAATCACGAGCGCCAATAGGCTTTTGCGTTTGGAAGCTGTGACATTACCGTGAGGAAAAAAAAAAACCATCATCCAAAACAAACCATGGCTTACAGTCAGATTCAGCCGTTTATTTCTGATCCAGAATCAGATCCAGAGGCTGAAACTGAACGAGAGCAGCAGCAACGACTAAAACAGGATGTCTCTATGTGGTATGGATTGAAACTGTATATATTTGCTTATGTAACCCCTCTCTCCCGGGTCCTTTCTGACGCTCCTCGCACTCGCTCCGAGTGGGGCTCGAACCCAGATCTCCGGCATGGGAGGCGGACGCACTAACAAGGAGGCAGAGATATTTGAAGCAGTTTTACTCACCGCATGTGGTTCCAACACACGATCGTGACCCTTTTTCCTTGGGACTGCATTATCCTTAAGAAATAAACGATGTGCAAATCCGGCGTCAAACTGGGCCTTGTTTGTAAAACAAGCATCTTCGAAATGCAGAGAACAAACAAAAACACTTGCACAACTCCGTTGATGCTCTGTAAAAATAAACTCCATCCACTGGTCCCTTAATGCTGTTTTTACTTTGGTAATCTGTGCAGGGTTGTCTTGCCCTGGCAACCAAAAACACACTTCTTTTGTGACTTTTCGCGACACTCTCGCTCTGATCAGTGAATGTCTGTTGTGCTCTCAGTGCTCTGCTATACGGGAGCGCGCGCTCTTCCGGCAGAAGTGCCCTCAGGACCCATATAAGGAAATTCCTCTCCATCTAACGTCACACAGAGCCATACTCGAAAAAAAAACTTTCCGAAACTTGTGACAAACCGGAAGGAGTATTTTGGGAACAAAAATACTCCTTCAAACGTACAACTTAATCGTTGAAACTTTGTCCATGTTTAGCATGGGAATCCAACTCTTTAACAGTGTAAAAAACTCAGTATGCATGAAATAGCATTTCACCCCCCCAGCATTTCGCCCCTTTAAGGACAATGCGCAGTGGAGTTAAACCACAGCTTCATGGGGCTTATTGCTTTTATAAAATGGTTATTACATATACGTATAAATAAAAACCGTATTCTTACACCAAACAATGAAGGTCATCAGAAACAGTTGTGGTTCCAACAAAGTGGTTGCCGAGCAACACAGAAGTAAACAAAGGTTTATGTTTTGTAGTTTAATTTACAACAGCTTCGAACGCAGCTCATCCAATCAGAATCAAGGACCGGAAATATCAGTTTTAAAATGTTCAGTTTTCTTTTTGTGAATATGATGTTATTTAAACACTTCTTAGAACATGCATCAAGTATAAATAACTCCATAAGTTCGCTTTCTAAGAACGTTCTAAGACGTTGAGAATGTATTAATTATTAATAAAGAAGATTCCATAGTATTTTAAAATATCTTTCAGAACACTTTGTCTTTTTTTTTTTCTTTTTTTTTCAGAAACCGTAATAATAGTAGGCTATTAGTTAGATACCAGATATTATTTATTAAGCTATGACTCTGGATAAATTATTTTTAGAATAGAGAACCCTGTTCTTCCACAATTTTGAAACAAAACATTAGACAAAAACTAAATAATATATAGGCTAATTCACTTAGGTTTCTTACAAAGTTAGTCTAAAATGCTATAAATGAGCCTAAAAATGCAAATATGTAATATATTTGTAATAAAAATTTAATATATATGAAATCAATGAATAAACTTGATTAGATAATTTTTGAATGAATCTCTTGATTGAATGAATTAGACATCAAATGCATTTTAACAGTCACTGGTCGCTATACCTACTGGCGAAATTTAACATATAAGCCTACGATATTTATTTGATCTTTGATCTTTAATGAGTTTCAAAGGTCAGTTTATTTTATTTTTTTGAATGCGGCTGCCGCATCATTAGCTTTATCCAGACTTTTATCCCAATACTTTTGTCATTAGTATTAAATGTTTGCAACACAGAAATGTAATCTACTTTGTTGACTGTTTGTGAAGCTGTTTCAAACATAAAGCATACATGATGAGGGCTAATCTCTCTGTTTTTAGCCGCTACGCAATCCCTGATTCTTGTAATGAAAGTTGTTCGAACCCCACTGTCTTGTTGTATGGACAAATGACGTGTGGATGAGTAAATTATGACAAAGAACTATTCCTTTATGTTTGCACACAGCTCTTTGTTAAAGACTTTGAATAATTATAATGGTCTCTGTCTTCAGACCACATGAATAAACCGAAGAAGTCTTAAAAGCGATGTGAACGAAATGAAACAGATTTGTTCTGTGGGATGAGAGAAAAGGTTTCTGACATTACTTTTCCCCCAAATGCCCATTTGGAGGCCCTTTTAGTGTTGGTAAAGATCATTTTAGCAAGCATTTTTTGAAAGTCCTGCTGGGTGAAACGCTCTTATTCTCACATTAAAAAAAATTACGAGCATGTGGGGTACTGGGCTCGATTCCAAAAGCTTTTCCATAAAAGCTATAAATACATTCCATACATTTCTGTGGTAAACGTAAAATGCACATATATAATTTGACCTGGTATATATAGAAAATCATACAGTACATGTGTCAGGAAAGACCACCAAATGAAATCTTCAAGAGACCCTTGTGTACTGCACACCTTACCCCAGAGTACAAATATTAATAAATATAAATATTGTGCAATGACTCACTGTGGATTATATAATCAACATAAAAAAAGGAAGGGGGACAAAAGAGTATTTGATTAGTGACAGTGTGAAATACTGCAAAATCTTTTTCCTTCTATTTTTCATCATAAAACTCCTTTAAATATTTTCTTTTAAATACTACAAATTAATATATAATTTTACTGCTCAGATTTCCATGTGGTCTCAGACATTTAGACCTCCCTTCCAGCTTACAAAAATATGCTTTGCTAATGTTCCCATTAAGTTATGAAACTGAATTTCTGAATAATTTCTGAATGTTCTTTGCATGTACGGAACTTCCAGTAAAAAAATGAAATAAAATCTTGATTATGTAAATGTTACAGAAAACATTAAAAGAATGTTCAGTTTTATTATTTTATGCAAACATTGTGGAACAATTTCTTTTGAATTTTCTCTGAACATTTGGAAACAAGTAACGTTTAAAGAACATTGGAAGAACATCTAACTTAACAATTTCAGAGAATCCATGAATATAAGAGTACATTTACAAATAAATATGAAAACATATTGTGCATTGACTCGCAGTAGTAGTATAATTAGCATAACACTAGAAGTGTTTTTTTTTTTTTTTTTTTTTTTTTTTTTTTACATTTTATATGAAACGTCTTTAAATTGATAAAAAAGAAACCCCATTAAGTTTTGAAAATTGTATTTCTGAACGTCTCTGTATGTTCAAAATATTTTTCTTTGGTTAGTCAAATGCTACAGATTATAGGAACATTATATTCTAGCATTTTGCAAATGATATGGAAAGGTTACTTTTGAATGTTCTATTAACGTTTTGTGAAAAGTAGTTTGTTTGTAGTTAGTCAATCATCCAAACTAAAAAAAAAAATCAATAAACAATGTAACATTTTGAGGGCTTTTTCAAAGACTAGATAAATTTGTGTTCTCTTAACATTGCTGATCCTATTATATTTAAATATTTTAAATTATATATATATATATATATATAAATAAAATCATCCAGTGCTATATCATGTGTAAAAAATTTCTTTCCTTAACTTGTTAATTAAAAATAAAAATCTTAACACATCTCCTCCTGACTAACCCCTGCCATAATGGGTGGTACGAGACGAGAGCTCCCAAAGGCCTGAGAGCCCACAGAACAGGAAGTAAGTTTCAGGTCGACTGAGTCCGTTGGCCCTGGAGCCTCTGAGCGAGCGCATGAAAGCAGGCAGCCATGAGAGGCAACGACCCGGAGCCAGATCTGTGCAGTACATCTGAGGGCTGCTGGGAACAAGGGGAGGTTTTAGCTTCTCAGGATATGCCATCTGAAGCGATTTCGTTGACTTGTATGTGTGTGTGTGTGTGTGTATACTGTATATATATTTACATATACACGACAGTCGTTTCCGGTCCTTGAATGTGATTGGCTGAGAAGTCTTTCAAACCATGAGATATTCACCCAGTATCGCCACAGGAACCGTTTCACCATTTGTATCACTCTGCTTGAACTATTTCTCACAGTGAGTGTCATGGCGGATGCCCAAATCCACTATAATTTTAAATTACTACTGTTTTGTGTCACGGAATGAAGTTTTAAGATTTGCTTTTAGGTGACAGGTGGCAATTTTTTTGACTTTAAATGTGTTTTTTTAATAGAGCAAATAGATTTGGCTGAGGGCAAAATCTCATCACGTTACATTTTATGTAACTTTAATGCTGTATGTTAGAGCCATTTGTACTTTGCAACTTTTAAGATGGCTGTTGTTTATTAAATATTATTATTGAATAAATAATATTTTATATAAATAAAATGCATGTACATTTCTCTCTCCACCTTCAATACCACGACTTAGGTGGCCTTGAGCAAGGCATCGAACCCCCAACTGCTCCCCGGGCGCCGCAGCATAAATGGCTGCCCACTGCTCCGGGTGTGTGTGTGTGCAGAGCACGAATTCTGAGTATGGGTCACCATCCTTGGCTGAATGTCATGTCACTGTTTTTTTTAAACCAATGTTTTATTGTGAATATGAGATTGAGCTGAAGAATGAATGCTGTATCAGATTTAGGTAATCACACTCATTCAGTCCAACTCTCTCTCATCATACTCTACTACTCTTCATAATACAGTGAGCTTTTAATACTGTAATACAACAAGCTTTCATATAAGCAACTCAACATTTCTTGACATTTTCAAATTAGTAATATGGAGGCTTGGGCTCAGCTGTAAAAACTGTCAAACTGAGAAACAAAAAAAGGTTTTTAAAGACACTCAGTTGTTGCCTCTTTAATTTCCACACTTGTGCCATTGAACTGTTGTATAAATGCAATATCACACTCATAGCCATGGGATATGGCTGGATATCGGCACGCTGTGATTACCTACTGCACAACTTATATCACAGCAGTGCCAATACACAGCCATATCGCATGCTACTCTTGTGATATTGCTCATATGTATAATATGGATAGTTTTTTAAACAGGGCTTCATCCCACAGAGTACATGAGCTTATCTTTGACATTTATAGAGATATGCAATAAATACTGGCACAGGAAATGCTGAACACTCTTAGCACTGTCTTGGGACCACAATGTGCTTTGCTGGTGAAGCCAAATATTGAGCTCCAGCACAGAGAAAATTCTGTCTCCACTCTGGCAACTGGCAGAGTTTAACCATAGTTGGATCATCCGATCGCTCTGATTATAAGTCTGCCATTGACTGTCTATAGGCCCCTTTTACACTGCATTGAATTGTTGGTGTAAAGAGGGGGATGGCACTGATATCCTCCTTGGCCCACTGGACTGACTTTTGTACTGAGAGAACAGAATGCGTAAAGCTACTTTGGTCATTATTACTAGGGATGAGAAAAAATATTATTTGGAACCTAGTTTAGTTTAGTGTATAAAATCAAGAAATTAATTGGTTTATTTATTTTCTAATCTTCTGGCATTAATCATTTTAATAAGTGATTTTTTTTTTCCATTGGTGGCATGCATTCCCAATTATTTCACAGCCCTACAGATAATGTTAATTGAATGTAAGGCAGAATTAACAAATAACATGAAATCATTTTTGCAATCCATCAGAATAATTGACAGCACCCAAATTTTGATCCATAAAGCAGTTAGTTAGCTGTAATTGATGTCTAAATATCATTAAAGCTAGTCATGACCAGGGCATGTGATTTAAACAGTCTGCCTTGTTATTGTGCAAGATGTCTTGTTTATTATGTGGTACAGACTTTCAGTAAGCGCTTTTATTAAATTTTTTCACAGAGATATGAAACTAAATACAGTTAAATAATTTAATTAGCAACACAAACAATAAATATTAATGATTAATGATTGTGACTATTTTCACTATGGATATAAATCCTATAAATAATGAACATATATGTTCAAAGTGAAATACTAGAATTCTTCATGTTTAAGATGGAAAACTGCTTACTAATTTAAAATCGCATATGAAAAGTACAAATGTGCTAAATATTTTGATCATTGCCACATGATATCAAATAAGTCAAGAAGGAGATCTGATGAAAAGTTCATATTAGTTCACTCTCAGAAAGACGTTGTCACTGCGCGGAAACCCCATTCAGGGGTAAACAAGGGGAAAAAGATGTACCTTTTAGCTTTTGTACTCTATGGTACCAAATCAATGACAGCGTTGTACTTTTTTTTTGAGTGTGTCAACCTTTAAAAGTAAGGTGTGCAACATTACACATACTTTCAACAACATAAATAGTAAGACTAGCATGCTAGTCTGTTTATGTTTGCTGTTGTTACTGTTTGAGAAACTTGAACTATTAAATGTTTGTTAAAGTTACATCAGAATGCATACAGAACAAATGTGAAGAAAAGAACACATACAGTAGCAAAGCCAGCGGATGTATGCTAAGCTAATCTAACTAAAGCTAAAGCAGGTAGTTTTATATTATACATGAGTCAGTTATGAAACGAAGCTCTGCCGCAGGCTAGCGGTCACTCAGACCTGAGGTTGAAATAGAAAGATAAACTTCCCAAGGCAAGGACAACAGTGAGCGGATTCGATGGGTTACAGTGGCTATGTCATGCCTCCCAGATGGAGAATTACGGCAATGTTATCTAAAGTGCAAATGTGATTCATTTCAAGTCCTTCAGCTATAGTTGTATGCACTGTACAAGAGGCTGGGCTGACAAAGACATTTTAAATCAATCAACAAAGAAAATTGAAAAAAAAAACGAAAAAAACAAAAACAAAAAAACAAAAAAAAAAAAAAAAAAAAAAAAAATATATATATATATATATATATATATATATATATATAATTTGTTGAATCATCGAAAATACATTTTGGTCCAAAAATAACAAAAACTACATCTTTATTCAGCATTGTCTTCTCTACCATGTCTGTTGCGAGAGAGTTCAAAACAAAGCAGTTTAGTGATGTCCGGTTCGCGAACGAATCATTCGATGTAACCGGATCTTCTTGAACCAGTTCACCAAATCGAACTGAATCGTTTTAACTTTTTTTAATGTGGCTGACACTCCCTCTGAGTTCAAACAAACCAATATCCCAGAGTAATTCATGTACTCAAACAGTACACTGACTGAACTGCTGTGAAGAGAGAACTGAAGATGAACACCGAGCCAAGCCAGATAACGAACAAACAACTCACTCGTTCCCTTACTTGACACCCTTTAAGTGTTTGTTGTAGTATACAGTATATAGTAAATATATATATATATATATATATATATATATATATATATATATGTATATATACCCACACAAGTTTTTATTTTTTTAATAATATATGATAAAAATATAAATATAATAATATATATTTTAATTTATTATAATTGTATTTGTTTTATTTGATTGTTTTTAATGTAATATATTTTTTAGGATTTATTAATTAATTACATAAAACAATACAAATTTCATAAAAAATAAATAAAAAACAGTTTAGACCAAAAGTTAACACAATTTATAGAACTATATTTCCTATTTTTGTGAGAACCGAGGTTACCATTTCTCGTTAAGCTCTTCAAAGTCAAAGTGTGTATAATGTATACAGTATATTCTGCATAATTTGCTATGACTAAAGCATAAGTGTTACTTATGCACAAATACCATTTTGTTTTAGGAGCCCTCTAATACTTCAAAAAATCCGCTAGGAACTGCTCTGACCGTGTTGCTTTACAAAAGGCAAGAAATCTGTAGGTTGTGCACAAAGCAAGGGAAATAGATGTACAAGAGGACAGTTGCAGAGAGGAAAGGTTGGAGCCACGCTGCAGTGTGCTTGAGCGAGCATGTAGGCCATGTGCGACCACTGATGCATCGTTCACCCCCAGGAGCGAGAGGGGGAAGATTGTACACACGAGTCAAACAAGCCTCCCTGCATTCATGTGACATCCTCTGCCCCAGAGAAAGATGATGCTGCTTCCACTATAAATAAAGTCATATTCAAGAAGACAGGTTCGGTTTTGTAGGATTAATGGTTCATTATTTCAGGAAATAATTTCAGGGGTAGTTTTGTCATGCATGAAATGAAACAAGTTATATAAGGTGCCAATTTGCGTGTATTTCCAACCAGCAGCGGGCGGACTTTAAGGTTACCTGTTTAAAAACATTCATTATTACATAAATTACACATTTGACCTTTCCAACTGACTGCAATGGAAGGTCAAAGAACTGTGGATGCAAATGAAATAAGTGTGAAAGAAAACGTTGAGGAGGCGATTTCTTATCCATCAATCAGACGTTGCAACGTTAAGGACTGTGTTTCTGGATTAACACACATCAGAAAGGCCAATTACCCTCGATATCTTAAGCTTAATACGAGATCCCTGAGGTGGTTTTGAAAATGGAGGGACGTGGGTCTAATTATACGTTATGATCTCCCTCACTTGAATGGCTTCCTGCAAAATCGAAACCTGTGAGGGAGTCGTGGATCAATCTGAGCTTTGGATTAAGAGTTCTCTGATAGCCCCCTGCCGAGACCAGGCTTAGAGAAGTATCTTACGGCTCTCGTTTTAATCGTCTCCTTTTCGCAGTCATCCCACTTTTATTTGTGAGCCTGTGATGGTCTTCAGATGAGCTTATCCAACGCCTAAGACAAGCTAGCACCTTCCCTTCCTTGATATGACTAACCCTGAGGCAACCAGGAAGGTGGAGGTGTAAAATTATCTTTAAATAAAAGTGCAAGAGCTTGCGCCTACTGTACTTTATGCTTTACGTTAATCTTTGATGTAATTTATGACTCAAATTATTGTTGGGTGTGCTTCATTCTTTTTGACATTTTCCTCGAGTCTGGTATGCTTTGGTGTCTGATTACTTCTTTTAAAAGTATTAGAGGCACCATTCCCACATGTTTTGGTAAAAACTATTCGTTATTAAACTGTTATCTAGCAGAAAAGTTCGACTAGCATGTAAAGTAGCAAGTTTTAAGTTCACCTTAAAGTGGTGATACTGGTCTGTCCCTCCTCAGAGGTCATGACCTCCTTCACAGTATTTAACTACTTTAACAATTTTACTCATTTTAATCATATATTGTTATAATTTAGCCAAATTCAACCCTGTGGCTTTATTTATTATAATAAAAAATAATAAAGCAATCATTTTTTTATTTTTCCAGTTACTTAACACCTACAATGGATCCCAAACTCTTGCTTGCTTTATATGCTTTTTAAAATCCACACACACACACACACACACACACATATATATTTATTTGTACGTATATATGTGTGTGTGTGTGTGTGTGTGTGTGTTAAATATATATAAAAATGTATGTTATATAAATGTATTTTGATGTTTATTTGATGTTTATCACTACAAAATCACTCAATCAGAGTTTATTTAACTTTATTTAAAATATATGTCTCAAGTTGGGATAACAGGTTTGCAAAAACGTACATGAAATGAATAGAAAATAAAAAAATAAATGTTAAAACATTTCAAAATTTTCAACCATGTTACCCAAATTGTGGAATAGTAACAGGGTTCAAAATTTAGCCTAAGTAAAATATATATAATATAAATATGTCATTTATTTTTTATGTTTATTAAATGTTTTTTATTATTATTATTATTACAAAATTGTATTAAACTTTATTTAAAGTACCTGTCTCAAGTTGTGGTAATAGGGCTGCAAAACTCTCACATAAAATGAAAAGCAAATAAACATGAAGCACATTAAATATTTATTCTGGCTTACTGAGTGTTACTTAAAACAAATCAAATGCCTTTATTCCCCTCTTAAAGTGGGGATAGCCTGAGGTCTTGACCTTCTTAACCTTATTTAAAATTATTAATTAAAATCATGTTATAATGATTATGTCATAATGTTAACATTTTCACCCTTGTTATCCATATTACTGTAATAATACTTTTCTAAAAAAAATAAGCATTTTTCCTTTCATTTTTAGGAATGAAGTGTATTAGTCACTACAAACCAATACTGCAATACTAGCAAACTTGTTCCTTTAGGCTAATTTTGCCACCCTTTTATTTATTAAATCATGAGTTTAAACTGTATTTTAATATATCTGTCACAAATTGTGGTAACAAGGTTGCAAAAACTCCTATAAAATGAATAGAAAATAAAAATGAATCACAAGCATCTTTTTTTAATACTATTGGGTGTATGTATATAATTATGTATGTATGTTTTAATTTAAATGTAATTTCTGTATGTTTTATATATATATATATATATATATAATACGCTGTTTATAGAAAGGGTCTTTTTAAGTTGCTAGAGAATCAAGCGTGTATGTGTCTTTGTAAGTGTGATGTCTCATTCAAGGCATTAATCTGTGAAGCAAGACACATATGTGAACTTTTCGAACCAAACGTCCTGCATTTTTCACAAGCGCTAAAAGAATGGTCTGTATCTCTCTGTTTCCTCACCGTTTTGTTATGAACGAAATAGTGTCTTTTACACCCAGTAACGACTGTTTCCCAGCAGTAGCCGCATAACACTACCTTTTCAACCACGGCCTCAACGGTTTTAACCACTTCCACATCCTCTCTGCGTGCTCTACCTCCCCCCAGCCTTCGTGTTTTGGATGGTGCATGCTAGCACAATGCAGCTGCCAGGACTGATAGCATCGTGCTGGGTAAAAATCGCTGCCAGTGTTTATGCTAGGTAGGCTTGCCCTTCACATGCTAGAATGTGTTTGGGGTTTTGATTAGTTTCAATAATAGTAGACAGGCAGAAAACCAAGATGAGGACTTAATAATCTAGTTGTCTTCTTTAACATCTAGCGCTAGTGGAAGGGAGCGCTAACGTTAAAGAGAACCGTTTTTACATTTCACAGGGTAACACGGTGACAAAGAAACCCAGAAGCCAATCACTGAAACTGCTAACAACTCCTAAACAACCATTCTCAGAAAACATAGGGGTGTAAAATGAGCTAGCAAATCAACACCACCTCCGTTTAGCCATGAACACCCTGCAGTTATTTCAGTGATTTACAGCTACTAGCCTATACTTTAATTGTCATGCAAAGCATGCACTTCTTCCTTATGCATTTCTGAGTAAGCATGTTTGGAAAGATGTGACTAAGTTCCCCTTTACCGTAATTAATGATTCATCATTTTGTTTAGTCTGAGAGTGTACACAAAGCGAGAATGAAACACTGATCGTTTTTGCCCGGAATCTAAACTCTCTTTTTTACTGGATACATTTGTATAAGCATTTCATGGATTATATTCCATGTTAAATACAAGTTAAACTCAATCGACAATTTATGGCATGTTGTTGATGACCCAAAAGTTCTTCTTTCTTTAAAAAAAAAAATGAAAAAATAGAAGCCACTTATAATAGAAGTCAGTGGGGACAAATTTTGCAGGATTTGAATGAGACGTTAAGCTTATAATTTTACAAAAGCAATTATATTAGTTCTTACGCTATAATGTCTTTTATATGAGCATTAAAGACAACTTTACTGTCGTTTTTAAGACTTAAGCTTTATGTTGTCATGGCATCAAATTAAAGAAATATAATTTTACACAGAACCATCTTTGGGGCTATAGTATTGAAACAATATTTTAATGCTTATGATTGGCCCCATTTTCTTCCATTGTTTGTGCATCACTCTAAACAGATTTCGTGTTTTTATTCATTTATTTTTAGTATTTTATTTATTTATGTAAAGTCAATAACATTTTTGTAGTATTCAATATTATACTGGAAATGCTGTCAGTTGCACTCAACTTGTTCTGTATCCAGATTATTACATTAAATAATAGGGCTGTGCTACATTGTGGAAAGACAAGCCAAATGGCTGTTATATGATCATCTATTATCATAATCATGAACACTTAAGTTTGGTGCAAACTGTTTTACCATTTACTGGACTTTGTTTTTCATTTTGTTATTTACCTACTGTATAGTAGCTACACCGCTAACAATACATTTCCAAGAACGTTTTGTTAACGTTTCCATGAAGTTATGAAAACGACAATTGTCAATGCTCAACATAAATATTAAAATTAAGGGAATGGTCCATTTTATAATTTTTAATAATATTAAAAACCAGATATCTCTGAACTAATATTCTATTAATGTTACTGGAATAATGTAGTTCGCAACTTTGAGAGAACCTTTCAAAAACATTCTGATAACATTTTATAAAACATATATCTATAACACAATTGTAGGAAATAGCTTACTTCCATGTTGAAAAAATAGGGTGACTTAAATGCCTTTTGCCCTAAAAGCATTTAAAACCTGAATGACGTATTTTATACTTCGTCAGATTCGCTAGAATATTACTTAAAATGTACACATAAGCATTATGCATCTTGCTTGACATTGATTGTATGATTTTCTGCAGCACATGTGATTTCAATTTCTTCAGGGTGCTTGAGACTGAAATAGTAGCCTACCTTACTCTGAATTTCTCAACTTCCCCTTATAGCCTCCTCTCTTTCTCTACTTTCTTTCTGTGGTGTTTCCTAAAGACCACAGATTCTATTTTTGCCCTCCTGTTTACTTTCATATATTTTAAATGCAGGCACCCAGAGTCCCTCCCTTTTAAAGACCCAGCCCTTGTTAGCAATCCAGAGGCTGTGACACAGTACTTCCATTCTTCAGGGGAGCTGTGTGTGTGTGTGTGTGTGTGTGTTCGTGCCACGACCCCTCCCTAACCTAAACCCCAAAACCAGCCCTAACTGTATCCAGGGTACGCTGTCATTTCCTGTCAAGGGAGCCTGTCAGTTATTTGGTTAGGGCTGGGACTTGTGATCTTTCTTCGATATTGATGTGGATCTGAAGCAAATGAGTTCCATCATTATATTGCATGTACTGTCTGGTTAATTATGCTGTTTGAGGGAAGCTGCGGCTCTTTTGTTTTTATTTTTGATCAGCCACGTAATGTATTCACCTAATGGCAGAGAGGCAATGAAAATTCATGAAAAGCATGTCTTTGATGGTCAGATCATTAAAATACATTTACTTGTATTCTGTCCAAATTGACATCTTTATTCATTTGTATGAATTGGCTAAACACTATCAGATTGAATAATGCTTCAACAGGTGTTATTTGCTAAATATTGCATTTATTCCATTGATCGGCTTAAAAAAACATACAAAGCTGTGTTATGTGAAATTCAAAAATTAGCAGTAGTTTTAGGTGTAGGGCGATAGAAAATACAGTTTGTACAGTATAAAAACCATTAAGCCTATGGAGAGTCTCCGTAAACCACGAATGCAAGTGTGTGTGTGTGTGTGTGTGACTAAAGGTACAGTTATGATAGATATAATGACATCATGACAGGAAGTCACGATTATCATTGTTTCCTCATATTTCTTAAACTGTCATCGTTTCATCCCCAGAACTTTTTGTTTGCACAGAGGGGGGCAGGAGATGCGAAATGGCAAAATAAAATGACAACATGTACTCGAGTCGCATAGAGTCCCATGTATGTGAAGTAATTGCAAAACAGTTGTTGAGGTGAAGACTGTCTGTATGAGCACTATTTTGAACAGCTCTCAGCTTGTTGTGAAATCAATTTAAAACTCATGCTGTTTATTACCAATTGACTGAAATTAATTGTTTTTGCAGTCGGAATGCAAGTTGATTCAATTTTTGGGGAATGAATATGTGAAATGAGGCATTACTTTTACAACCATCTCATGCGAAAGAGGCATCTGGCTCTTTTAGAAAAGAGATTTAACCAGAGTAATGCATTAACATTATGCTAATAACGCGACTCAGTAGCTCGTTACACACTTCTCGTGAAAATCCATGCTGCGAAATCCATAGAATTTGCCGAGTTCCTATTCTCCGGATTGCCTGCTCACTCTTGAATGTATAGATCTGCTTTGAGGTTATTATCTGGCTCTCCCAGCACCGTGCATAATACGTTCGCTTACCAACTCCGCATACTCCTTCTTAGGGGAAGAAAAGAGAGAAAAGAAGGACTGACACTACAGTCCTAACTTCACAGTTAGCTCAGCGAAGAGCACACAGCTCTAAGCCACCCCTCTTGCTGCCTGTAGGGTGGAGATATTAGAGCTTGCATAGGACCGATGCAAAAATCTGAGTAGCGCTGCCTAACCTGTGTCTATCCTACTTGTTTCCCCACATCTAAAACACAGGGAACATCCTGGGCTTGATTTGAAACCAAAGAGAGACATATTTTGCAAATATTGGTTCTTGTCGTATCGACAAAAACGTTTGTGAGAGAAGAGAAGACAAACTTTCTGAATGCTTATAGTGTAAATCTAAATTGGACGTGTATGGCTATTAGTGCACTTCTGTTAGCTTTGGGCTCACTTTCGTTAGCAAAACAGCAAAACATGGGCTGAATTCAAAATAGCACCATATATTTACATTTTTTTGTATATATGATAGAAATGGAATGTGTATGTTAGTATGCTAATTTGAATACAGCCTGTAGCTGTTTGAGTTCAAAGGCTGCGCCATCTGGTGGTTGCATTTTTTGGTCAAATACATCATTGAGGACATCTTGTTTAAAAAAAAGTCCATCCATCCATCCATCCATCCATCCATCATCTTCTGCTTATCCGGGGCCGGGTCGCGGTGGCAACAGTCTAAGCAGAGACGCCCAGACTTCCCTCTCCCTAGCCACTTCTTCCAGCTCTTCCAGGGGGACCCCGAGGCGTTCCCAGGCCAGCCTGTGAGACGTGCCTTGAACACCTCCCTGGGAAGGCATCCAGGAGGCATCCGAAATAGATGCCCGAGCCACCCCAGCTGGCTCCTCTTGAAGTGGAGGAGCAACGGCTCTACTCTGAGCTCCTCCCGAGTGACCGAGCTTCTCACCCTATCTCTAAGGGAGCGCTCAGCCACCCGATGGAGAAAGCTCATTTCGGCCACCTGTATCCGGGATCTTGTCCTTTCGGTCATGACCCACAGCTCATGACCATAGGTGAGAGTAGGAACGTAGATTGACCGGTAAATCGAGAGCTTTGCCTTACAGCTCGGCTCCTTCTTCACCACGACAGACCGGTACAGCGACCGCATTACTGCAGAAGCTGCACCGATCCGTCTGTCAATCTCACGTTCCATCCTTCCCTCACTTGTGAACAAGACCCCAAGATACCTGAACTCCTCCACTTGAGGCAGGACCTCTCCACCAACCTGAAGTGGGCAATCCACCCTTTTCCGACTGAGAACCATGGCCTCGGACTTGGAGGTGCTGATTCTCATCCCAGCCGATTCACACTCGGCTGCAAACCGTCCCAGTGCACGCTGAAGGTCCTGGTCTGAGGATGCCAACACGACAACATCATCCGCAAAAAGCAGCGATGAAATCGTATGGTCCCCAAACCGGACACTCTCCGGCCCTTGGCTGCGCCTAGAAATTCTGTCCACAAATATTATGAACAGAACCGGTGACAAAGGGCAGCCCTGCCGGAGTCCAACATGCACTGGGAACAGGTCTGACTTACTGCCGGCAATGCGAACCAAGCTCTTGCTCCGGTCGTACATGGACCGAACAGCCCTAAGTAGGGAGCCGCCGACCCCATACTCCCGGAGCACCCTCCACAGGATGTTGCGAGGAACACGGTCGAATGCCTTCTCCAAGTCCACAAAACACATGTGGACTGGTTGGGCAAACTCCCATGAACCCTCCAGCACCCTGGAAAGTAACATTTATAAAACTGACTGTCATCCCTTGTGAGGCATAAATTACTGTAATTTCTTTTTTACTTTGGCATGCAATGTTTAATTCTGAAGTGAAGCAGCCTCAATGGCACACACAGCCAACAAATGAAGGATGCAGCCTTCGAAATGAAACACAGCCTATGGTTGCTACTTGCTAATGCTAGCAAAATAGGACAACCTCTTAGATATCTCTCCCCAGATTCAATAGGATATAGTGAACAAACTTTTTGAGTTTAAGATTAAAAAGAATCAAAGGACCTGGGAAGCATCTTTAAACATTTTTACTTGCAAAACTGAAAGAATCTAGGTAAATATACATCAAACAGCCTAAACACTATAAACAATCCAGGTGGTGCCATTATAGCTCCAGCAGGCTGAATCTATAAGGAGATCTTGACTTGATTTCATATGCACTTTCATGTGGCTTGCCATTTAATTATACATTAGTGTAGGGCCTCGAAATGAGACCCCATCACTTCACAGGTACAAACAGTTGAATTATTGAGCAGCGTACAGGCTGGAAATGCAGCGGCGTAGCTGTTTCGGTGGAAAAACGAGAAAGACTGCAGGGTGATGTATCCCTTTATCCTTACACTCCCAGAGTTACTCTCAGCTCTTTGAGTCAACTGAGCTGCTTTTCTATCACATTCAGCTCTGGAGGAGTGCGATTAAACTTGGTCAGACAGCCTCACGTGGATTTTTGTCATTAGCATTTTGGTCCTGTTCTGTGTTGCCTGAAAATCCACAAATGTTCAAAGCACTGAAGCAGAGGCTTCGAAAAATGTAAGACAAAGCATTTTGACAGATCAATTATAAGAGTAGAGCTTAAAGTAGCTAAATGTGCATTCTGACACTAGCAGAATGAGGTTTAATTCAGTTGCACAGGACTGTATGAGTGCATAGCTAAAGCTAAATACCCTGTGCATATATCCTATTGGATACAAACATGTATGCAAAAAGCATTGACATGGAATTTAGGCATTTGAAATGTGGAACGTAAATATAAAATTTTAAGCTGAAGTGTGTCATTTTTTTAATTACATTTTTTAATCTGTAATACTACTATCCAAGCTTAATATGTAAAAGACAACTATAAGTGAGTCATTTGTAGGTTGATCATCCTGAAAAGTGTAAACACTTCATTGTTTTCTAAACATTGCTCTGTTTGTTTCAGCATCCCGACCAGTAAAGCATAGCAACAGTGATTCAACCAATGGAATGGTTGCTTGCAGACCAATGACAGGAGGTTTGGGAAACCAGTTTGAAAGCAGTCATTACTTTTCATGTTCCTTTTGCAAATTCTATGAAAGTAGAACAGAAATGACATGCCTTCGCATTAAATAAAACCTCTTAAAAGTTTCAATAAAAAAAGTGCAGAGTGCAGGTTATGTACAAATGTGTCTTTAAATGTGATGTCATTTTGCATTGTGCCTAGCTTTTAAAACTTGAATCAGAAATTTCAATTTAAAAAAGGAGGAATTTTTCTATTTTATTTGACCTCTTAAAATGGAATTGTATCAAATTTTAAATGTAAAATTCTAAGGTTTAAAGTTTCCATGCATTATATCCATCAGAGACTTTAGAAAATGCACTTTTAAAACATTTACTCAGTTCACTGAAGACATTCTTTTAATTCAACCGCCCAGGATGCATCACTCCCTTTAATTTACACCTCCGCAACTTCAGATATGCGGTATACAGCTGATTGGGTGATGCGAATTAAAACGATAGGAGGAAAGAGGGGGGAAAGCGAGTGAGAGAGAAATAGAGGGGTGCAACAGAAGCTGACAGACTGCGTGTTTTTCCAAGCAGGATACGCATGAGTGGGCTGGTTGAGGGAATATCTACTGGGGTTGGTGGGTGAGGGGCGTGTGTGTGCCAGGCAGGAGGGCTTCATGCCGATGACAGGTAAAGCCTATTACTACAGCTGAGACCTCGCAGCTGACCTGGATCTACTCCGGATCCTCTCTGCAGAACACGTGCCATGTTCCCAGGATTACTATGGCCCCTTTGAGACAACAGTATGCAGCTCATTCTTAAGTGTAATAGCAAAATTAAGTGTGCATGGTCAGCCCAGAGCTTAGTTTTAGAAAGATGCAATCGTTAATAAAACTAAAACTTACTTTGAAGTCAAAATGTCAGCCTGAAGCTTTTTTTTTAACTAGGACGGCTTTGAGGTGCTTAAAGACTAAGAACGAGAATGTGACACCTTCTTGCCTGTGAACCAATGCTTGCCCGTGATGTAAGTGCTTTTGAGAGTTTATCCCATTCAACCATACCTGTCCTCTGACTGTATGACTATTATAGATTTAACCTCCTTAAATCTTAAAGGTTTCTCAGAAAGGCAGAGACAAAAGAAAACATAGCCAAAATGCTGCAAAGCAACCCAACCTTACGTCTTGTTAATAGGTCTCTTGAATAGCCTCTCAAATCTGATTGTATGAGCCTATTCATAGCTGTTGCAGTCACCATTATATTCAGACAAGTAACCACAAATCTGTTAAATTTATAACAACTTTGTAATGGACCTAATGTTCTTGGAAATCTTCAGGGCTTCCGTGTGAGGCGTCGGGAGATTAAATGAGGCCACCAAAAGTTCAGCAAAAGAAACCCAAACGTGCAACTGGTTTTTCAATGTTTTAAAGGGCCTCAAAAATGTTACTGTATGCTTAAAGTAATTGTAAATTGCCAAAATACAGCATACATGCAAATGGGACATTTAATTAAATTATTTAATAATGTGGCAAGCAAGTTGCAACATCATTTTGCATTGCTCCTAATTTTCTTGCAAATCTTTTGGCCTTCACTGCAAGGGATCAAGAGACCAAAGAAGAGCACCAAATGTTCTGCAAAGGAAGCCAACCTTACAACAGGTTTTGCAAGGTCTTAAAGGGTCTTTTGAATACTGACTCAAAAATATGATTGCATGTTAAAAGGTGCTGTAAATTGTCCATTTATACCTTGTATTGGCAGTTAACACACATTTAGAACATATGTGCAAATGTAACCCTTATTTAAACTAAATTATGTAGTAATTTGACCACTTATGGCATCATTTTGCACTGTGCCTAGTCCCTATCTTTGGAGCTTCTTTGCAAAAAACAGGGTCGAATGCAAGAAAATGGGAATGTAATGTCATACATAAGTCAGTAAGTCCTGCTATCAACATACCTACCTGATATCGCATTGTTGTGTGCTTGGTGTAAGGCATCAGGAGACGGGACCACCAAAGCCCAACCTGGTTTTGCAAGGTATCAAAAAGACTCTTAAACACTTTCTCAATATTCTGATTGGATAACTCCCGTCGGAAGCTGCTGTGAAAGTTTTAGTATGAATTGTTAGATGATTGAACATGTTCAAAGATCAGATGAGCTGCCTGAGACATTGCAGTGTTACACATGCTCTGTCTTGACTTTTTTTCGTTGGCCCTGAAATTGTGAACACCTTGCACCTTCGACACTCTGAGAAAGATGATTTTCAGTTCCCACGAGTGAATCATCATTTGCTGTTTTTATGAAACCTGGCTGACCAAAATGACAAGTGAAACCTTTAGCTCCACTTCGTCATCCATCAGACCCACCGAAATAACTACAGTGGCTGCCTGAGACCCAAATCGAGGGGTCAAATCTAATAACCTCCATTAACTCCTCAGACATCTCATACGGCAAATGCAGTGTAATGAGGTTAGGTCTCCTTCAGCAACAGATAATGCTCGGTCTCAAGGCATATTGCGCTCACACGCCAGGCTGCTTTTATAGGGCCCAGGCGTTTTTCTGGAGAAATGGCATTCTTTGAAGGAAAACCCGGGTGGATATTATCAGCATCTCTCAGCTGAACCGTGATGCCTGCCAGGGTCCTCAGTGTGCTCGACTGGCAGGCTGTCGCTCTGAGCAGTAGGGTTTTTCTTTCCCCCTTATTTTGGCATGGAGGCCAGGCCAGATGCCATACTCTTCCCTCGGGGCTTTGTGTGTGTATGTGTGGACCTGTGGCTGCGGTGTCATAAGGCAGAGGAGGCAAGCATTAAATAGTCCATCTATGGCATCGTGAAGGCAATAGCGAGGTCTTCACAACAGATGGATGGAAAAGCTGACAGTGTAGCAAACCTCCGTGGAGTAGATGTAGGGAACGTGGCACACTCAGAACTGGATTAAAGCAGCTAAATTTATATGGAAAGAGTGCCATTTTATCTTTCCTAATCTCCGATTTAGAACGAAACTGCCAGTGTTGCACAATTTTGCAAGGTTTTTTTATGCAACACATACTCAAATCTTGAGGTTTGCTAGGGATGTTCTGATTTTGACTCATAATTTTAAATCTTAAACGTGATCGCATCCATATTCGTAGGTGTTGGGGTCGGAAAGTGTGGTTCTACCGCATACTTTTTTGCCATTCGGATAGACGCCAGTATTAACATAGAGAGACTGTTTCTAAAATGTCAATATGTTTTATGTATATACAACTTTTGGGATGTGCATACAATGTGTGTGTTTGATTTATATTTCATTGCTATTGAGTTATGCTGATAAATAAATTAATCCGTATTAAGAGTGCAAATGACTTGACTGATTAACCCCACCTGGATTTTATTTATTAATCCATTAAATTTATTAAAAGTTTTTTCTCAGCCAGTGTTTCTGGATCATTTGCTTCTGTCTTTTGAGGATTCATAAAGATTTTTGTCTCTTAAGTTGTACATACTGTGTATAAAAGTTAGTTTTAAATCCTAAAAGTATGTCGATAAAGTACACGTAAATGTACAATGTGCAAAAAAGTACCTAGAATAACAAATGCGATTTTTCTTTTTGCATAAATATTTTTATTTTACTATCAGTTTCCATGGGATTTTTTAGAAAAAAAACGAGACTGCTATTTATAGTTATTATACAATTTATTGTTGATCTAGATACATATGTCATGGAGCATTGCTACTGCAGATACTTTGCACACACATGCCTTTGAACTGATTAAACATTAATATTCATAAATATGAGCAATCATTTCTTAAAGATGGTAATCACACTTTGTGAAGAGTGGAAAATTATTATTGTTCTTTAAAAAAAAGTCTAAAAATGAAACAAGAAATATTTTTTGAAGCCTACACGCGCGGGCAAGGCTGTTTTACGTCCTTGCATCAGAGCGAAGGCTAAAAATAGACCTAAATCATCATGCATTAATAGTTCTCTGAATCCTCTTTGCTCTCCACAATTTATGCTAAGCATTGCAAGACGTCAGTCTAAATTTAGGAGTGGAACAAAGATAAGATTTTGCTCATTTTGCGATGAGCCAAACGCTTTGCTGCTGATCTATTTTGAATTTAGTTTGTTGATTTGCTGCTCCCTCCAAATGCATATACACACACACACACACACCTGCAGCAGGATACTGACACATAACTGACGAGCCCTTATAGACTAAATAAAAATGAAAGCAAGACGGCCATTCTGAGTATGACTGTGCTTCTGAACAGAGATTAATGTTAAAATATCTCCATAATATATTTGCACAAGCCTATTTCCTGACATGATACATGAGTGTCAGCTGGAAATGATGCTCACAATCCTCACGCGGTCAGTCTACAGAAATGTCACAGTCAACAGCTCTTGTATAATTGACTGAGTCACAAATAATATATATACATTTTTTTTAGTTAATCATTTAACAAAATCGTCTACTCTCTTTTACAGAAGATAGCCTTTTAGTATCCTTAGGGTTTCAAACTAACCTTAAAGGGATAGTTCACCCAAAAATTTCAATTCAGTGATTTATTACTCCCTCTCATGTTGACCTTCGTTCATCGTCAGAACACAAATTAAGATATTATTGATGGAATCCGATAACTTTCTGACCCTCCATAGACAACAATGCAACCGACACGTTAAAAAAAATAAATTAAGGTTGAACTGCTGATGTCACATGGACTATTTTAATGATGTACTTGCTACCTTTCTGGGCCTTGAAAGTGTCAGTTGCATTGCTGTCTATGCAGGGTCAGAAAGCTTTCAGATTTCATCCAAAATATCTTAATTTGTGTTTTGAATATGAAAGGAAGTCTTTATGGGTATGACGGGAATGACATGAGAGGGAGTAATTAATGACACAGGTTTCCTTTTTTAAGTGAACTGTCCCTTTAAGATTAGTTTTGAACCATAAGGGACTTGAGCGTGTTAGTTGTATCAATATTTTATAATAATTTAATCAAATAATTTGTATAAAATTTTATATTATTATAAATAAAAAACATATGTATGGACTTTGCTTGAAACCTTTACAGTACAGTATGTGATCTGTTTAATTGGTTGTATCCTGTTGCAATGTTAAAGAGCCTTAAATCTCGAAAAGAAATTAAATGCAAAGCTAAGTTCTGGTAAACATCTCCATAGCAGGAATGCTTTTGACACCACATGTCATAGCGGCTACCTAGAGCTAACCAACCAACATGAGAAACACGTCATTCTGAGAGTGAAAAAAAAAAGGATGCTGATGCTAAGTCTTTCAGTAGCAGGTGCGGCTCGATTCAAATGCCTGTCAAAGCTAATATACGCTAATCAGCTGTTGGATTTGCCCTTTTTGGCTGACAAGAATATGTCATCAGACACTTTTTTTCTCCTCTTGCAGAATTATCAAAGCATGAAGGTGGTGGGCCATACACATGAAGGAGAGAAAGAGTGGTGGTGGGGGTGGGGGTGGGGGTGTCACAAAATATCAGAAAACAACTGCACAACCCACGTGGTGGATCATGACAGCAGTCAAGTGAATAACTCAAGAAGGGAAAGCTTTGCAGAATATTGATTTAATGCTGCATTCATGCAGGGATGATGTTCACCCGCATTACGCACGCTCTAATATTCCCCAACATACCTTGGGCCTTTGGTTTTCCGAGCCACTCGGAGAGAAAGAGGCCAGAATATTCCTCTTGCCTGGGGATTTAAGCACAATTCAGTGTCTTCAAATTGAATTGAACTCCACAGAAAACCGCTTCCTATGGTGGAACGCCAAAGATTGGTACTCATTTTGTGGAAAATAGGGTGTAACTGAGCAAACAAGATGGCTTTATGGAGCATCCCGATTAATTTTTGCTCAGTACTGTTTTTGATGCCATGTGGGACATTTGTCCAATTAAAACAACACAGGGAGTGAAGGATATATGTGAATGGAAGTGGCTTACAGTTGCTAGATGCACAAATAAACAGGTATCTTGTGAAGAATACGTCAGTCTTGAGAATAAAGGAACACTGAATATTATTCAAGCTAAGTATTATAGTCTTCCGATGAATTTGTTTAACCCAAAAATAAATAAATAATAATAAAATAAAAGTAATGAACCATTCAGGATTTTATGCTACAACCAAATCACCATAAGGTGCCTTTCTTTCTTTACGTGTTTTTTTTTTTTTTTTCAGTAATTTCAACATTTTCTTATAGGTGCAAGCAATATAAAAAATGATCTACTGTAAAAACATAATTTAGTCGCAAACATCAATTACTATATAGAATATTTTGTTTATATGATTTAGGCTACTTCTGTTTATTAAGTCTAAACTATATAATAATTATAATAATATTACATAATATGATCAAATTGAATTTCTTAATATATTTGGATAATATTTGGATAATAACGACTTTATCTGAATATCAAGTTTGTGTGATGCTACATTTAAAATGCATGAAAGCAACATGATTGTTATGATTAAAGCAAACCATGATCAATGCATAATCCATAAATTAAACTACCTATGCAGATTCACACTGGTGCAATGTTTGTTCCAAGAGCATTGACCTCAGACATCAGAAGACATTCCCACATTTTTCTTCTCACACATTCTTGCGCACAGAAATCAGCGAGGAGGAGCGTCTGTCCCTCCGCTCGCGCCCAATGGAACAAAGAGCAGCGTTATCAATGTGCGCGCGTTCAGCCAATAGGAGCGCGTCTCTTCTGATGACGCGTCGCGGCGGCTCTGGTCTCTTCTCACTGCGCAGGAAGCGAGACGCGCAAAAGAGTCAGAAGTTAAACGCAAAGGTATCGCGGCTCGCGCAACAGCAAGCAGCAGCTTTTACTGTAACCGCTCGGAGTTTCCCCGCGAATGCAAGAGGAACTCTTCGTCTCGAGCAGAATGAATGGTTAGTATCGATATGACTTTTTTTAATTCTACGAAAAACACTTTGCAATACGCGTTTAGATGTTTATCGCAGTCGAGTTTTTAATCAGATTGAGTTTTTGTTTTGATCTTTACAGACGTATTCTGCAACAACAAACGTTTAATTCTAGCCCACTTATATATTTTTTTAAATTATTCTACAAATTATATTATATCATAAGACTATTTTATAGTACTGTCGGCATTTTGTGAATTCTTGCATGCTTCAAGTTGATTTTTAAATTTAATTTGATTAATTTTACTGCTTGTCTTTTTGCGAAACACCACTGTATTATGTTATGAACATTTTCAATCTAATGTAGTCCAGTGTAAACCCATTGACCCGTTAAGTCCATAGTTTTTTTTATTTTTAGAAAATGTAATCTTAAAAAAAAAAAAAGTTTTATTTTAATATTCAAAGGAGATTTGTGTGAAAATCTGATGCAGTTTGTCTGATTCTGTTTAATTTGACGGGTGCTGTGAAGTTGTGACAGCCGGTGACCTGTGTCAAACAGTTGTGTGTTTATTGATCTTATGCACATGCATGTTTAAATGGGGATCATAAGTATAAATAATCCTTGTATTAATATAAATGTACCATCTTGAGAGCTGGGAAAGCTGAGTTCAGAAAAAAAAGGTTTATTTAGGCTAGATCGCAAAGCAATGCAGTGAGACCTTGCAAGAGTGTTTGATGTCTGAGGGTCTTCAGATGTTTTTAATTAGGACCTGTAAAAAAATCTGTTTGTCCTGTTCTCTGGGGCGATGCTTTGAAAAAAAAAAAAAAAAGGGCAGGAGAACACAGAAAGTCACTTCAGTAGAGGATCGCCTAATCAAATTTTTATAGCATTTTCTCTTTTTTTCCCCCTCTCTCGCTACCCTCCCTCTCTCGGTTTCTTGATCCTGGTGAACGAGTTTCTCTTTGTCTGCTTCTTTGGAAACCACACCTCCCCCCAAAACGCAGCCGGCTCAGACACCTGAAGGCTAGACATAATGATCAACGCAGTCCCCATGAGTCTGGATGCCTGCCAGTTGTTTTCGCTCTTTTTTTTTTCACTACTTGGTCTCTTCTTCTGTTTTTTCCTCTTGCATCTCTTGCCCTGCACAATCAAGGGGCCAGCGTTCAGTGTTTGGGGCCAGTATGCAGCATGTGAGGGGCCAACTCTTCTGCAATGTATGGACCACGGAGAAAGAAGTCTGGCACAAATGCAAAGAGAAGCATAAACAACGTTTCCTTGTGTGTGTGTGTAAGCGGGAGTCTTTATTCAACGTGCTATTCAAAATTGCATATCAGTTTTTTTTTTGTTGTTGTTGTTGTTTTTTTCCAAACAAGGCCTGTCATTTTACAGTGCATCTTTTGCTTTAGTATAGAGCAAGGTTGGTTTATTAAGATTGCTTTTCAGGATCCAAATAGCCTGTTTTGTCACTCTTGGTTTTCGTTAATCTGTGGATTAGACAGAGCGTTGGATTCTCAGCTTGTTTAAGTGCTTTGTCTTTGTGAGATTTAGCGCATGTGAAATCACATACAGTTAGGAATAATAATGCAAGAATGAACGTGCGATGAGGAAACCTGAAGGATGGAGTTGAGGGTTGATAAAACAACCTTTTTGCACAGCATCCTGAACAGTGTATTAAAATTTGAAAAGGATTGTATGTTGAGGACTATTAAAGTCGACGAATGACTTTCTAAAAACCACCTTTTAGACAAAACGAAATTTAAAAAGAGAGGAAAAGCACAATTAATCTTTGTTTGTTGGATTTCATTGCAGGGTTCATATGTGTTTAATATGGCAATGAAAAAAATAGATGCTGATTTTTATTAATTTTAGTATTTTTATTATTATTATTATCATAGATATGCTTACAACACCTGAATCTCTATTACGTTGAACAGTGTCTGTTTCATCATATTTTTTTTTTTTTGAAAGCATCTTCCTGAATCAGTGTCCCAAAAATCGCCATTTTGTCTCTAGCTGGAGCACTTTGATTTGCTCGACGTGCAATATTTTGGACGTAGCCTGCTTGTGTTTTCTCACACAGCTCAGAGCCGACATGTTGGGAGTACAATGGCACTAAGTAGACGGCAGATCCTTTCTTTCTCGCTCTCCTCCTCTGCCATAAGCCTTTGAAGGGGCATAATAAAAGGTTCAATAGAAGCAACAAGCTGTTTTTTCTCTCCTCTCACACGTTCTTTGGGCAGTCTACCTGCGCATGAATAGGAGGCCACTGAGACTCTCTGACAGAGGAAGAGTGTTTATTGAGGGCTAAAGGGCTCAATACAATCAGACAGCCTCACGTAGAGCACTGCACGGCTCGGGCGAGAGGCCATGGGCGTGTGTTCTCCCTACTGTCACACCCATCAACTCGAAACGTCTTTTTGGGCTGCAGAGGGGAAAATTTTATAAAAAAGCACATTGTGGATAAAGATATCAAGTATGTTTTTAAGTAGATGTATTTTTGATCATCACAAGACTTTACTGGTTTCATGAAAAACCTTTAACATCCTTGGAATCTTTCCATTCCACAAAAGGTTCTTTATAGTGGAAGAAGGTACTTTAGATTTTTTAAATCTACTAAGCACTAAGAAAAAAATGGTTCTTTTAAGAACTGTTCAGCCTGAAGGAGCCCAAACTGGCATCTCTGTTTTTTTTTTTTAAGAGTATAAATCTAATCAATTATTCAACATTTTGAGGGACCAAAATAGAAGAGATTGTTAAATGCTTTTGTACCATCAACACAGATGAATTCTGGGAGTGATTCGCTATGCTAATGAGCAGTTTTGCTTTTCAGTTGCAGCTTTCGTTTGCAATCCTTTGCAGAGTATAGCTGACTTAAAACAGAAAAAGAAAAAAGGAAAGAGTAACTGATTGGCTTCAGTGTGTTTTTTGGTAATAAAAAACACATTAAACCACTACAAATCTTGGTCTGGACATGTTTCTCTCAATGTAAAGGGTGGTTTAAAGAAAAATTTGGCCCAAAATTAATCTTTTAAAAATTTTATTTAAGAATTCAGAATTTTCTTCTAAATTTTAAGATTGAACCTTTCTGTTATCAGTAAAATGGGTTTATACTCTACAGATATCCCTCCTAAAAATGTCATTTTGTAATGAATATCTTCTTATGTAGCACACATAGCAGTTTTCAGTTCAGTATGCATAGAAATACTATCCATTATCTCGGCTATACTTAAACTAAACCGCATTAAAGGAAAATATGTAATAATATTTATTCTTGCTGAATTATGGGGTGGAATTTGAATGGAGGGTTCTTGACTTATTCCTCTCTTGCGCTCAGTGTGAAAACGCGTCGCCGGGTAGAGGTTAATTGTTTTTAGATCTTTATGTGTCAAGAGAAAATGGAGAAACTGGTGCATAATTGAGCTCCTGTTCGTTTGAGTGATTATGGATTAATGCGCCTCTCCAAAGGAGAAAGACAGCGAGGGAAGAAGCGGAAAGAAAGGACGAAAAGACCCATGTCGTGAGCTGCAACCACAGGGGTTGTCTGGTCTTTTGAGAGCAAGAGGGAGTGGAGGCTTGTTTAGTCAGTGGCCCTTGGGGGCTTGACCTTTGACCTGTACTGTGCCCCTCTGTGCTCCAGGTGCAGGTCGGTTTTCCATGCTTTTTGTCACACGCACACTCCAGAGGGCTTGGGGTAATGTTGCGTGATGCCTTTTTTTAATTTTTTGCTTGTATGAGGTGTGGCTGAGACCAAAAGGGTTGCGAAGGTGGGCGGAAGAACCTACTTTTTTTTTGTAGTGTTTGTTAAAACAGCCTTGAAGTTGTTGTTGTCATGTATAATTATTACAGTGCTTAATAATACCTGAGCAAATCACCTCAGGCAGTGTGTGATTGCTGCTTGATAGTATTAATGTTCTTTAATAAAATGCCCGTGTGGGCCGAACCATCAGCGCAGCCCGGTAGTTAAGTGCTGTAAGGTTAATGAGGCAATTTACATACGTTCTGCTACCATCTGGACGCAGTAAGAGACAGCTGCTTGCTCTTATTTCATACTGTGTTTTGGGAGCTAACCCACAGAAATGTCATTCCAGTACATGCAGAGAGCTTGTTGAACACTTTTGACGTTGTCCCGTCAACACAGATGAATTTGCTATGCTAATGAACAGTTTTGCTTTTCAGTTGCAGTTTTCATTTGTAATCCCCCACACAGTAGCTGACTTAAAAAAAAATGGAAAAAAGAGGTACTGATTTGTTTTTAATTAGTTTCTGAGTAGTGTGCGTGCTAAAAGTTCTTTATTTATTTTTTTGCTTTAGCATGTGGTTATACATAAGGTTGCTTGTTATAATTAGTTGTGAACAAAACATCGAAAATACAAGAGCTTTTTAAAAAAGAAATTAAGTCTGAGCTCATTGTACATGGCATGTACATGTTCAGATGAGTCTTTAATGGTTTTACAAGTCATTTATCACTGATTAAATGGCTGAAAGTGATCCAAAGAAGTAAAATGAGTACCACACAAGATATGACTTACCATAACCTTGAGATCTAGGTCACCAGTTTTAAATCAGAAGCTCTTTCACTTAGTGGTTCTTTAGCTGGCAGACCACTTAAAAAATAAGAATTGTAGACCCCCTAACACGTTAGCTACCTCAAAACAAATATGTATATAGTTTTAAATAGTGCCCAAATTATCCTTCATTTGTAACTTTATACTGACTTTCTTAAATTTTTACTGATCAATAATGTTGCTAGATGGTAATTTTGTTTTTATTTCTTTAACTGGACAACTTCTTTTAGCTAAACTAAAATGCTAAGCTAAAAAGTTTGCTAGCTTAAGCTAAGAAGTTACATCATCAGTCAGTTCATTCGAGGTTGGTACTTTTCTGCAATTATAATGATTTATTTAAATCTGTTCTTAAGTCCTTCACCAATGGCATCGGTTTGAGAACTAGAGGTACTGTATGAAAGCCTTTGAAATTATGCTGTATCTTGTAGGCCAGCCAGCATTTTCAACAAACAATTTGCTTTACGCCAATTGCAGTCGATATCTTTCCTTAACAGCGACAAGAATAAATGGTCTCTGGTTCAGCGGGCCTCCTTATATACAGATAATTTCACACTTCTTCCAAGGACTGGACAAAGGACAGCCACTCTGCAATCGATAACCAAGTGAAAGAATGACCGAGGGCTGTTAAAGATTTGCAGTTTGGATCCGAAGTATAGGTAGACACAACCAGAATCCCCTCAGACAGCTGAAAGCAAATAACTGTTACTGTGCTATCCGTTAAATTGAAGAGATGGACCGTGAAAGGGGCAAGGCAAAACTGTGGAGTTGGTGGATTCCTGCTGGCTTTGTTTCAGGCTAGGTAGACTAACGGGAGTTTAAGCAGCAAGTGTCGAGGGCTCGCCCGCTGAAACCTGACAGCATTTTCCGACAGGCCGTGTGGAAGAGTGGAATTAATTCACTGTTGTCTCTATGTGCCGCTTGATTCTTCAAGCCTCTCTCAATCCCAGCATTTTAAAAAATGATTCTACTCGCAAAAAAACATTGTGTTCGATTTAGCGGACGTGTTTGTTCCAGTCAGTAGATGGAAATTCAATCTCATTGTCAGAAGCTCAATCCAAGATGAAAGCCGTCAAATGCGCAGTTTTGACAAATTCAGCATTTGTCCGGTTTTGTGGCTCTATCAAAGCAGAGCAGCACCAGGGAGCCTTTATTTGATGTCAGTTGTGCTGCAATCCGTAAAAGATATAGTATCATTTTATTGTTCGGCTGTCCCTCGTTTCAAATCGAGACTCTGTTGTGTGATCCATTCAGTGCATTCCAGGGACCGGTCCAACTTTCAAGTTGCTGTTGATTCATTGAATGTCTTTGAACCCTATTCATAAGTTTTGCAAAGTGAGCTAAAGACCTGCGAGCGGTGAACTTCAAAGCACTTCCATATTGTACTTATTACAAGAAGTGCATCCAAGCATTAGTGGTTCTCATATCCAAAGCATTTATCCATAGCTAGCAGAAAGGAAGCTTAAATTGGCAAGCAATTTGGCGTCAACACTTTGTGCTACGTCTTGCAACATTTCCACAATGAATAAACCACCAGAAGGTTACTTTCTGTTATCTCTATGGTGGCACATGCCAAATTATTGGTTCATAGTGTGCAGCTGGGATTGCCAGTTACATTATCAGACTTTGTGTCGATTGCTTTCTGACCTGACTGAGACCGTTTGAAAAATGTGCCATACACAAGAACATTGATGTTGCTTGGGTACAGATGCCAGTTTGATGGATGTTTAATTGAGACATGGTGGACAATGAACTTGAAGCCCCCAAGGGACCACTCAATTAGTTTAGCACCACTGCTGAAGCCTCCCTGTTTTGTCAATTTGAGTACTGGGACTAGTAATCTCAAGAGGTTTTCATGGTCTGTTTACGAATGCATCCAAACTCCCTGTGGTCCTGCCCTGGTCACCTCCTAATTTGAGTTAAACAGTCCTTTTGAAAAAAAAAACATCTGTGCTGGAGTCAATTTGGTGTGTGACTATTATCAAGCTTCCCCCATTGACTTGTGGCATTGCCTTTGTTGGCATTTGCATTAGCATGGCTTCTGCTTGCACCTGAAGTCAAACCCACTTAGGGTGTAGTCATCAAATTTGAATTGTCATTGAGACATTTCACCATTTTCAACGTATTTCAACACGTCTTCCTAGTATAGAGCATTTACTTCTTTTCTCAGCTCCAATTTATAATATGCTGTATTGAATTTTATAATCCCCTAAGCCTTTGGGATCAAAAATGACAAAAAAGAATAGTTAAATATGTGTATTATACAAATGAATTGTTGTGATGTAATATGATAGATTTGGAAAGGACAAAAGAGCAATGTTTTTACAATCAGTATTATATGTCATTGTTTTAAAAATGCTTTTCAAATCCTTCCTGTGTTAAAGACTAATAATGTTAAGTACAATCTTGAATTATTCCACTCAAGGTTTATCCAGGGATTGCCTGAGGATTGTGGAATCAGCACAACCACTACAGGAGTGCTCATCTTCAGTCCAAACATTTGTCTTGCTGCTCTACTCACGATTACAAGTGGATGCGAATGATTTCTCTTGCGTTGTGGAAAATGCTTATGATTTAAAACCTAATACATTACGTATATACTCAAAATAACATACTCTGTGCTAGTATGTGAAAGCAAACGCTTTGAGCTATGCATACTTTGACCTCTCACCATTGCCACAGTGGGAGCTGTAGCGAGCCTTGGCATGATCTGTCTTCTTCTACACACTCCTCATGTTTATATCTACAGTAGCTACCTGAGATATAACTATCTAGCGCACATGCCTTAAATATGTTTCTGACCTACTCATGCGCTTGGGATTTTGCATATAGGCATAAGTCTAGAGAAACAAGTCTAAAATAAACATGTGGAGGAAGTAAACATTATATGTTTCAAAGGGGATGTCTAATGCTATTTCATGCATTCTGACTTATTTAAACTTCAAAAAATTGTATTCTTATGCTAAACATGACCAAATTCTCCAAAAAATTCATCGGACATATGACGGCATATTTATGTGACAAATACATTCCTTCAGGGTTCGTCAAGTTTCTGAAAGTTTTTTCAGAGTATTGCTCTGTATGACATCATAAAGGGTGGAATTCCCTAAATGGGCGCTTCTCCTGGAAGAGCGTGCACACATCAATCAGGGCGTGAGCAACAACAGCACACCCATCAATGTGCTTCAGTCGTTAATTTGTTAGCCATAGTTATTTTAAGTCAATAGAGTTTCTGTTCCCTTTTTATTTGTCGATGTCACTGCTTGCAGATGACCACTACGCAAAAGCTTTGCATGCTTGTGACTCTTAAGCTCCGCCCACGGCACGCCACCAAGAGCTTGGCTGTTTTTGGAGAGAAGCATAAAGCTCTATCTGTCTCTTATTAATCTGATAAAGCTAAAGACTCTACAGGGATATGAATGATGCAATACTACTCTGTAGGTACTCAAGTCAAGTTTAACATGAGATTGACAGAAACTGTGGATTATTTCCACTTTAAGGATTTTAAGATGTTTAAAATCTGTCTGCATCTTTCCCAAAGTAAAGGGGCACCATAAACACTGGCACAAGTAGCACTATAATGGGCCTTAACGTGAAATACGACATACTCTTGAAGTGTCAATTTGTTAACAGCTAGCTAGTTAGTACCTGAATAAAGTCATGGTTTTAAGTTATCATGAAATCAAAATGGACATTTTTTTTTTTAGTTAGTGAGCAGTGTTCATTACAAATAATGCATCTATCTAAATCACTATAAAAAAAGTGCCCTGGTAATGTCTAATTAAAAACATTAACATCCTGCCCCCTTTGCAACAACATCTTTAATGACTTGAGTGATCGTAGCAATTAGCAAGTAACAACAATCCAATCAATCCCCAATGGACAAAATCAAGATATACGTTACAATGAGGAAGAAAAGACGAACAGAAATAATGTTTCATTCCGACTTTAATGGCACAAACAGGTAACTATGTGGGCCACTTGAGTACTGAGGTTTGTTAAAGATAAACACACATGTACAATTTGTCTGCATACTTGCTTATAGTATGTTTCTGGCTTTCCCATACCATTTCTACAGGCCAATTTGATGTTTCCAGAATATAGGCTTTATAATTTATGTTAATGTTAACATTACATAAACATTTTGCTACATAAAATAAGACAGAAGTCTAAAATGCTCTATGTGTTTGTTTCCGAACCGTTTTTAATTAGTTTAAATATGTTCGAAATCTGTTTGCATCTTCCCCAAGATAAATGGCTACCATAAACATGGATATTAAAATAAAACAGACCATAAAATGACTATTTAAATTAAAACCAGGGAAATTATGGTTTCTTATGATCTAATGGCGAAGGGAACTGTGCCACATGGGAAATAAAGGCACATGTATACAGCCTGAACGTCTTACTTGAATGTCTATCTTAGTAATGGGATGTTATGCAGATGTTTAGAGGAAATTTCGGGTTGTAGTTGTAAGCGAACTCAGGGAAGCATACAACACTTTAGCCTTGGATGTTTTTTCAAACTGGATCCTAGAAAGTGATGCATAGCTGAATTATTGATTCCTAGTGTAAATCTACAGTATCTTAGTCTTTTTTTGGAGGGCTTGTACACTGACGGACGCTTCATCTCCTACCCCCTTTTGAAGCCCCCTCTGGTATTGCTGAATTGACAGAATTGCAGGAATCGTCAGAGCTTTAAAAGGAGAGACCCTCCCCGCTTCTCTCTCTCTGACTTTTCACGCTGTCTTTCCCGCTCTCGGTTTTTGCGGAGCTTGTACAGGCATGCCTGTCAACCCAAAGGATGGTGGATGGGGGGCGCCGAGAGAGAGGAGTGGTCTGGGGTGAACAAAGGCGCACTGTCACCGCTTTTCAGGGGTTCTGGGCTGTGCAGGGTGAGCGGAGAGCCAGGTGGGGGCTGGCGGGAATGGCAATTAAATATGAACGGTTGACCATTGAAACCGAACGTTGAGGAGGACAAGCATTGAGTGTTCAAATGTATAGCCAGCCTCGAACGAGCTGTGGAAGCTCTATGTTTGTCATTCATTGTGCAATATTTGCCTCATCCTTTATCTGTGCAGCTGTGGCCTAAAAAAAAAATAGAAAGAGGGAGAGTGTGTTGAATAGCTGCACAGCTGCTGGCGATTTGATGAGCGTCTATTACCACTACAGAGTCATCCTCTTATGCTGAAGTCACCTCTCCACACAGTGTAATATAGAGCAGGGCAGGGCAAATGTTTGATTTGTCAAGCCTTGCTCATCCTTTCAGGGCAAAAACACAGCTGGTAGTCGCACAGTCACGAGTCTGATGACTGGGAGGTGTTGTACTGTCAGGACTTTTCTCCATAATACCCTTTGTACATCTTGCGGGTGCTGCGGGAAAGATAACGAAAAGGATTTGAATGTAATGATTGGAATCCGCAACCTCATCTCATCTTGTCAAATTGAGTTTTTTAAATGAAATGCACTGCCTTCTGCTTTCGCCTGACTTTAGACAGTTCCATCTGGTGAAATGATTTTCTTATCGTTCTTCCTCCCCCCCCCCCCCCCCCTCTGTATTTCATAGGGTATCAAGACACCAGAAACAGCGCTAGAGCGAAGGAAGCTGTTAAAAGATGCAGTGTTGGGAGTCTTTTAACCTAGCCTGGTTCTTCTGGCGACTTGGCAGAGCTCACCCACCGAAGTCAGACCACTATGGGCCGAAGCTGACCGATAAAGGTAACGAATTTACCTCCGAGGACTTGTGGTGAACTTGAAATGCACATTCTGTGTCCTCAAATGGCTGCTCAGCAGAGTCTGCAAACGTGCATGTGTGTGTGTGTGTGTGTGTTGGGCATTTTGCCATGTGATCCAGGTGCAGAACATGTCGTTTCTTCTCTGGCTCATCCTGCACGCTCAGGCGTCAGTTCCTTGACTGATTATCTGTGCCTTCATCTAACCTCGTCATGTTAAACCGACATCTGAGACTCCCTGTATTTTACTCACTGCAATTACCTCACCGCAAGGCAATATGACTACTATTATGAGCTAGTCTGGAACAATATGTCATCTTTAGGGTTAAGAGATGCAGCACAAGAATTTAATTTTGAAATATAGCTATTCCAAATTTTGCTGACGATGAAGATGTCTGGAATTATGTAAAAGTTAGTTTGCAGGTAGTCTAAAAGAGTGACCATTAAACACGAGCATGCAGTGATTTGTAGCTGCAGCAAGGAATAGTTTAACCAAATCACTGCCCTTTATATCGTTCCAAAACAGTGGGCTTTTTTCGGCTTAATGCAAAATAAACATTTATGGATAATCTTTATAGTGAACATGTCTTTTGGACTCCAAAAAGGACAAAAAAAAAAAAAAAACGCCATGAGGTATCATAAAAGTGATCCAAACGACTGAATAGTCTTCTGATGCCATATACTTCAAAAATTTAAGTTGTTATTCGCTGAAACTCTTGTCGCTGGTTGGAAGTATTGACACCAAACAGGATGCAGTGTACAGAATACTTTTACAGTGCTTTTAAAAACATTACAGACAGTTGTTGTCTAAAAAGCGGTGCAAAACAACAGCATGATGATTCTGGAACGACATGAAGGTGAGTAAATAATGACAGAATTTAGTTTTTCTGTGCATTGCTCATTTAAATGTTGTTTGTGTGCAATATATATATATATATTTTTTTTTTTACAGCTCTGCCCTTAAATCCAAAAATATCATTTTTACTGATCAGCCGTTTCATTTAAAGTGTTTGCTTTTCTCCAGGGCCAAAAATGTTGCATTGTGCTGCCAGTTAGTATTCCCAACACAAACTCTCAGCCACTTCGACTAAGAGTATTCTTCATCCAAACTAAAAGCTTGAGTAAATTATCTCTAGTCTGTCAAGTGGTCAGACAGACTGGCCCTGTAGGATTATAGGTAACACGGAAAAGCTTGATGGCCAGAAGGCTATAATTTCTTCTTCCTTCTCTATCCCCCATTGGACCCACCCTCCCTCGCTCTCGTCCCTTGTAAAAGTCTCAACAGACTCTTTCTATATTTCCTTATTTCCCCACTCCACCCTGTTGTAGACCTCCACACGCCTCAACAAGTGTTTAAAAGCTACTTTTATTCCCTCTGGCGACAACCTCTCCAGCTGTTGTGTTCCTGGATGTGATTCACTCAGCCGTTTGAGTCCTTTTCTCTCGCACCTCAGCCTCATCCTCTCCTGCTGTGTTAACAACACACCTCCAGCCTTTGACTACTGTTGCATGGCTGGGGAATCCAACTGAAAGCTCCCTCCAAATAAGTGAGACTGGACACGGGGGTTGGGGTCTGTTATTGAAAGCACTAATTGAGAATGCTAAAACTCTGCCATTTTAGTTATTCCTCTTACTTATTTGTAAGAGTTCTGCCTCAAGTCTTCACTCCCATGCTGGGAAGCCCCAAGGTCCACTCACCCTATTCTACGCACCCAGCAGGAGGGTAGCAGCTAGCATGCTAGCTGGTTTTTGCGAAGCTAACGGTGCATTTCATGGCGTATTAGCAGACATGGCCCTTAGAGAAGTTTTATAAAATCACACTGCAGCGGGACGGCTAACGTTGTCCTGTGGTAATTGGCACAAGCTTGGTGGGTTTTAGAGCTGTCAAGGAGGATTTTAGGGACAGTTGAACGAGTGCTGACAGATGAAAATGTCTGAATTTATATAAACGCCTGATTACTGACAGTTACGTATTTGGTTCTTCGTATTTGCCTGTAGTATTCCACTCTGTAAGTACGTTTATATGCGCTTTTTGCATAGTCCAGCTAAAGTCTTTGTCTTTCTGTTCAAGTTTATGTGATGTTAATAATATTTAAATAATGTTCTAATCACAACTAGAAAACTGGACATTTCAGGTTTTTAGAAATACTTCAAAACAATGTTCGCACAACATTTTTATAATCTACGTTGGTTAACTGCTTCAGCACCACAGGCCGAAGTGTTCCTATAGCTCAACTGGCTAGCATGGCGCTAGCAACGACATGGTCATATGGCCAAATGTATATCTTAAATGCACCGCTTTGGATAAAAACACAGATTATAAATGTAAACATTATAGCACATGTGCTAACCCTTAGCCTGTGTTGCATATTCATATTTTAGTACTGGAAAATAGAACTGAATATTGTCTGGAAATTGTGTATATTTTTGTAAGTGGGAGAATAGTTAACCTGCTACTTTACAGCATGCTAAATGAGCGTGTTTCCTGGGCCTGTGCTAATTAGGTAGCTGGACTACAGGACCTGAGCGATAGTTACCGGCATGAAAACTGGATAGCTTTGCTACCTCCGAGAGCTTTGCCAGGCCCACGGGCACTTGACCAAAGAGAGATTATCTGGCCTTTCATTCCTACCTGCCTGCCAATGTAAGCACAGCCAACCATTTCACTTATCACCGGAGGTAAAAAACCACTGGCGAACCACATTGTGTCTTTATCTTGGTGATTCGTACAGTAGCGTTTGAAATGATCGTAGCATTTTAGGCAAACCTAGATGGAATGTGAGAACGTTATTCCTGCTAAGTTCACGAACACTTGAAATCCTCGGCTCTGTGGAGGCTTGTTTTGGACACAGTGGTGTTCAGTACATTCCTGACTTGTTTCTTTCATAACGTGCTGAATCTTCAGATGGACTGAAAGCACTTTAGAGCCCAGGGTTTGTGAAGGGATAAAAGACTCTTCACATGACTGTGTTTATAGAAAGACCTGGAAAATCTCCTCAATATGGGACCTTTCTGTAGGAACTTTGTGAATATTCATACCCATGCTTGCCTTGTACACAAAGAAACTGCCATGTCTTTTTTAACTAGATATTGATATTCTCCATATAAATCAAGCACTAGGTCAAGATGTCTAGTCCAAACAACCAACATTGTAATCCAAAAATGATAATATGAACAATGATACAAAAGGCCCTCCTTGCCCGTAATGCATTTAGAGAGATAAATGGTCTCAAAGAGATTAAGTCGGTACCACCACGAGCCAAAGCGGTATAAAATGTGCTCATCACACTCAATTTGCCTAGCAAATTTGTAGCCGTTAATGCTGCTGTGGGAAAATATATTGAGTTACTTACCACCTTGTGTCTTTGCAGCCCAGGAGCTGCTCACGCGAGTTCAGGGTCATTACCCTCGCTGTCAATGACAAATGGAGCTTGATAGCATCTGCGCTTAGCTACAATGGAAACAGATTAATACCTCGGGGTGAAACTTAGCATATTATGAAGAGGAAGGAGGGGGCGATCGCACCCTTTACTGTTTTCTTTCAGCGTCCCCGTGTTTTGCAGCCTGAATAGTTGTTGCTCTTAAATGAGCTCGTTTTAATGGATCATTTGAAGATTTCGAGGGGAAACAGTTTGTTTGGATATGCTAAGAAGATGAATGTTTCTAAGACAAAAGATGAATCATTAAAGTGTGGGGGGGGGGGAGCCTATGTTCTCCTGCTACCCTGCACTTTGCCTCCTGCTTCGTGACTGTCCCTGATATTGTCATTGTAAATTACAGACTATCAGAGGCCATGGAGCGTCTTGTTTTGGGAGACAGTCTTTTATTACAGCGTCTCCGAATTTATGATGTCCTTTCATCTTAAAAACGTAGCTCTGAATGCTCCTGCTTACAAGCCATAACATTTCTTACGTCAAAGGTGTTTACGTTGTGCTTGTAGGCCTGTGAATTTCATAGATGCTTTTATCTTTATATATTTATTGTATGTTGTTTTTTAGTATATTTACCAGTGTGGGAATTGAACCCACGACCTTGGAACACAAAATACAGGTTTACAAATAAAAATTGCTACCTCGCAGATGTGTTTTTTTAGCCCTGGAAATGTTTACACATTAATCGTATAACCTTGTTTTTTAGTTCTGAGCCTTTCTCTCAGATTTCTGTAGGTTTGTTTTAGATAAAATTGAAGATGGTAGTAATTTTATCTTGGAAAATGGCATTGTAAATGCTTAAAATTTCTATTTTCGATATAAGGTTTGGGTGTGTAATAGCTGGTTTTCACTGTGTCGAATTTGTACTCTGTATAAATCTTGAAGCACAAATGATGGAGGTAACTGCTGTTATGTCGACGTACTTTCAAGTCAATGGCACTCCCAGAAGATGGAGACAATTAAAACATCTAAGGCCTTGTTTAGACAGCTAATCTGGGTGGTCCAGAGCTTGGGCGACAAGTTACAACTGGTTAACACCACAATAAAGTCTAGAAAAAAATGAATGAGTATGTATGGAGGCTGATCTGCAGAAGTCATGCCACTGTGTAGATATTTGAGGTTTTAAATGTTTAATTAAAACATTAAAATCATCTCAGTTTCATGCATCTACATTGATGTTATTAAATTATATGTATTTCTAGACTGTTGTGCACTGTAAGGTTTCAGAGCAGTTTGTGGGTGGTCCTTGTTTAGGTTTCTGGCTTGTGCATATATTAGCTGGTGGAAGACTATTGCAAATTGCAAACCACAAGAAGTTTCCAAAATAAAAATGTTCCTCAAGTTGTCAAGTAGATGAAAGCTTGGAAAATGAAACCGGATGACTTAACATTATTCAATTCAGTGCTTCACATGGGTGTTGGAGTTGTAGGCATCTGTGATTTGAGCAGATTAAACAGATCTTTATTAAAACTGATTTTAGGGGCTTCAGTGTGCCTGGAGAGCCAGCAATTCGTAGGACAGATTTAGATTCTTAAATGTTTCTTCCATACTGTGATGAGATTAAATGATGGAGACTTCCGTCGTCTTGCATTTTTATCCTACAATTAAAAAAAGGCTCAGATTTGTCAAGATACCAAAGTCTGCTGTCGACATTTATAATTATAAATGCTATAATTGTAAATGTTTATAAATGTGAGCAATTATAATTAATTTCATAATTTTAAAATGATCAAACTTTGTAACAGCATAGAGCTGATCTTGCTTATAGTATGTCAACAATTGTCCTAGTTTTCTTCTTCTTCTTCTGGTGTGGAAACATCAAATGTGTAGCTGATTTATTACATCTGAGCTCTTAAAGAGAAAGATCTGAGCAAAAACAAATCCTTTGGTTCAACTTTTGGTTTAATTTTTGGTCAGGATCAATTTATTAAATATGATTAAATATTATTTTTCTATACAGATTTTATGCCAGAATACAGAACAGTTTTATTTGACATGACTTTGGACACCACAAAAACAAGAGTTGATAAACCTATTATTATGATTATTATTGCTTTGCTAAATATGCCATAAATATTTCAAACATTTACATTTTTTTTTTATTAGAAAACAAGCAAAATATTCACTCATTGTCATTTCTAAAACTTCAATAGATTTAATTTCTTAATTATTTTTCAGACCGATTTTATGCCAAAATACAGATTAGTTTGATTAGATACACTACCTTTGAAATCAAACGAAGAGAAATGTTAAACTTATATTATCATTATTGCTGTCCTAACAATGCATTTAAATGTATAACATGTTTAAATGTAAACTTCGCCCTTAATTTGTCTCCAAGTAAAAAGCTAGTTTTGCCCTCAGTGTTTCAGAATGAATTGATGTAGTTTCAGCTCTTGTCTCCCAGGTGCTCTTTGTGTCCGACAGCGCCGTAGAGACTTGCATGTTTCACATGTTGTCAGTCTCCTTGGCTCCTTCTTTTCATCTTCTGCCTCTGCTACATGTGAGATTGGGCATCACTGTGTTCCCACATGTACCTGGCATTTGAGATATCGAAGGTTGACTGCCATCTGTCCTAGCAGGCTAACACAGACGTTTCTCACTCAGGTGAAGCCGCTTGGCTCTGAGCAGCTTTATCTGTGACACACAGAGGCCGAATGTGTTAAAGGAGCACACAAGGAAATAGTTCAGTCTTTTGAAATTTTATCTTTAACCCACCTATATTTTGAATGTTTTGTTTCAACGTGCAGCTGCAGTTTCTTCAAAAGCTGCTTGTAATGTTGAATTGGGAGAATTAATTTGACTGAATTGCAATTGTTTATGCAAATTATGGTTGAATCGGTTGAATTTGCAAATGATACTGTATCACACTGATAAGAACAGATATAACTTACCACTGCTACCTAATAGCATTCAAATTATAATCATGTGATTCATTGCAAGTGGTTATTTTCAGACTTCCTTTAATACTATTCTGCCATACATTGTTAGACCACTAGGCTAATGATTTATGGTCTCAAATCACACTGCAAAAATAAATGATTGTTTAATTTATTTAGTTGTTTAAATATCTTTTTAATTTTCATCTTTTTATCTTTTGGATTTATTCATTTTCATTTCATTTGTATCTTTTTAATTTTTCAGGCATTTATTTCCGTCTCATTTTTATGTTTAATTTTGTTCATTCATTTATTTTAGTTTCATTTGGAGCTGTTATTTAATTATTTGTAACTTTATTTATTTGTTTAATTTCAATTCATTTGTATTTTAATTCATTCATTAATTCATTTTCATCTATTTTTTTATATTGATTTGTTTAGGTTATTTTAATTTCCTTTGTATATTTGTTTTATTTATTCTTTCATTCTTTTTCAACTCATTTTGTTTCGAATGTATTTTTCATCCATTCATTAACTTAATTTTCATTTCGATTTTTTATTGATTTTTTAGTCTTATTTTTACATTCATTTTCATTTAATTTGTTTCATTCATACATCCATTCATTTATTTTCATCCCACTTTATATTTTTAGATTTATTCATTCATTTATTTTAATTATATATGAAGGCCTATCTTTTTCATTCATTCATTCATTCATTCAATTCATTCATTTTCGTCTAATTTTCATCTTTTATATTTATGTATTCATTAATTTTCATTTCTTGTCATTTTATTTATTCATTCATTCATTTTCATTGTCTTTCATATTTATTTATCTTTTTTAACAAATAATGTTATCTTATCTGAGATATTATGACTTGTTTTCAGAGAATATATCATTTTGAAGGAAGTTTACTTTTCTTGCCTCACTGGCAAATTGTTTAAGCATAACTCTTACAAAATGTATCAGAATTGAGTAAAGCAGAACTCCTGCCAAAAGTTTACGGGCTTCCCTCAGACTGACCCCTCCAAGTCTAGAATTTGTACACACCGTGAGTGTTTGCAAAAGGAAGTCCAGAAGTCTTTCAACTTCTTTCCAAAGTGCTTGGAGAAATCCTTCACGTCCTCCACGCCCTTCAATGATTTGTTACAAAAAGAGAAATGAACCAAAATGCAACGGCTCCTCGTGCACTTTTCCCTCTAAACCTCAGATATGTGGCTTAAATCTCCTCAGTCTATTAAAATATCATTCTTCTACCATATATTATGAAAGTGATTTGCCCAAAAGAGGCCATTTTGTTAAACGTTTTCCTCTCTCTCCCCATCTCTCTCAGTTCCAGACATGAAGGAGACAGCGTCTTGTCTGTGGCATCTCACAATGAGAAGAGCTTTCAGCGTGTCGCGAGGTAATTACTCTCCTTGAGGGAGGGCGAAATCTTTTTATTGTAATTATGTCAGAGAAATGAAGAAGCCTGCTTGTGAGATCCTCAAACATTGTCTCAACGTATTTGGGGGGAGTTATGTGTGTACATAATACCCCAACATCACATTCCCAGCCAGCTATCACATTCACTTGTGTTTAGACCGTCAGGATAATGATGTGCTAACTCTTGTGAAACTGTATCGTAATGTGTGTGTGTGTGTGTGGGTCTACAATAAAACCCGTGTCCCCATACAATCAACGGCGACCGTTCCATCCACACAATAGAAAAATATCCTGCTTCTCTCCATAACAACAGCCCTGCTGAAGTGGCAGGATTAGAGCATGCCAGTCCCGGCCAGGGGTTACCATGGGAAAGATCCTCCCTTATTCTGGATCTGTTTTCCATTTACTCCGCCGGTCGGGGATCGAGGTTTTATGTGCTTACACTATCATTGTTTGGCCCATTAATTCACATCTGCAATTATAATGTCCAATTAGAGGCCAGGTTGTCTCGCCTTTGTGTTACGAAGTCAGAGGGGGTTGGAAATTAGCGTAATTTTGGACTGAAAGGGGCATCGGCTTGTATTGTGATTATTTTTTGCCCAATAGCAATCAAGTGATGGTAGGGTAGTAAAGATTGCTGAAAGAAATTAAGGAGAGTCACAACATGGACACAGGTATTGAGGGACTGGAACGCCACATGAAGGTACTGTAATGTTCGGAACAGAAATCGCAGCTCTAACGAAAATAATACTTGGTTTTACTACAGTGATCATGGTCTAACTATATGGTGTAAAAAACAGTAACTACAAAAATAACCATAGTTTTACTACAGTGATCATGGTCTAACTATGGCTTTTGTAGAAACAGTATAGTGACTACAAAAATAACCATGGTTTTACTACTGCAATTGCAGTAATACCGTAGGAATACAACATAGCCATGGTTTTACTACAGTAACAAGTTTTGTAGAAAAACCATGGTAACTACAAAAATATCATGATTTTATTACCGTAATCATGGTCTATTATTTTTGTAGAAAAGCTATATTGACTGCAAAAATAATAATGGTTTAACAGGAGCATTTACTGTAAAACCATAAAAACAAAACAAAAAATGAACCATGGTTTTATAACAGCATCTAGAGCTTGGTAAATGTAAAACTGATTATGGTTTTACTATGAGAGTGACTCATTTATACAGTGGAAGCAGTTCATTTATTAAACTATTTTATCATTAGCACTTTGTGCCATCAAAAATACAGTCAAATATTATGTATGCAGTGCAGTGGGATCCGAAAATCTGACAAGATATTGAAAATCTATGATTTTTCTTTATTTTTTCCTGTTCAGTTAAACCTAGGTTTTATTGAAGCCTAGTGGTTTATTGACATTTTCTCTCTCCACAGTACCTACTGTTTGAATAAAAATAGCCAAAAAAGCACACGTGTGTATATAATCTCTCATCGAAGGTGTTAAGATCGCAGCGGTAGAGGCTGCCAAGCTGCGCGGCGCAGGCCTCTGAGGAAACCAGCGCACAGCAGTAAATAATCCAGAAAAATGATTGTGTCTACAGTGGAGGAGGTGGGAGACTAACGAGCCCACTGTTACTCAAACTGTCATTAGCTTCCTGCTCTCTAAGAGCCTCCCACATCTCACTTGAGGGAAATTTAAATACAAGGAGCACAGAACACGCACCTAGTGCACCCGCTGCTCTGCTAGCTTAGCCGCTAATGTTGTGTTTTTTAATCTTAGCTCTGTTAGCATGAAATAGCATGACTGCTAATCTTTAAGAGAACATTTTGGTTCCAGTATAAGCTATTTCCAGTGTACAATAACTTAACATAGCTTCTATTAGTTTTTATTGCGCCAAAAAAGCTGTTTTAACATAACAACAGTACAGCTCCCACTTTGGACTGTTAGCATAGAAATATCACAGTTGCTTCATATCCAATAAATATGCATTCATTGCATTCTTAATACATTTTTCACATGACTACTTTAAGATTTTCAGTAACATTTTAGACTTTTTAGCTCTCTCCAGTAATTTAACGAGCACATCGGTTCTTTGAAGACTGGCAGTTTATTCAATGGTTCTCCTTCACGAGAAACATCTAACTCAACATGCCGTGAGAGTCCATTGGACTTGGAGAACTTGCATCTTGTGACATCTTCAGTAACTTTAGATGACTAGAAGAACTTTATTAAACATTATATTGTAGAACACTCTGTTTGTTAACATGTGGTGCAGACTTAGTCACTATGGCTGCCTGTCATAATAAAAGTCTCTACTAAAACCGCTATTTCCAAAGCAGTTTCATAAGCTTCAGAACACTTGGAAATAATTAAATACGCTTTGAAATATAAACTGATTTAATAACTTTTTAGAAGTTAGCTTTTACCTCTTGTCACTTTATCACATAATTTATTTTTCAAAAAGGCACTTTTAACATAACAATGAGACTTCCTTATTTTCCCTGCTATGACATTGCGAGATGGTGTTTATGCAAGCAACCGCAGTTAAAATCTATCTTATAATGTTTCACAATCCCAAAAATTTGTGAAACAGACCAAAAAAAAAAAAAGGTCATGACTTCAGATGTCCATGATGGAACGATTTTCAAGCTTATTGAGATGCTATCCTAGCATGCTAATATATATCCACAAAGCTATTTCGTATGAAATCTTTGTGCATCCTTTTCACAGGCCTGTGGGCTTCCTGTTTGTCAGTAAGCTTCAGTTGGCCATTCATCAAAACACACACAGTGTTTTTGGACTTTGAACGGCTGCATGTCTGGTATACATCAGTGTAGATATTTTTGTCTGCCTGATATGTGAGGAAGCCATGTTTTTCAGTATCACCAAAGCATGCAATTAGAAGCCGTGGCATATGTGTGTGTGCGATGTCCTCCTCCTTCGTCCTGATAGAGGCCTCTTGTGTGAAGATCTTACCGACCCAATTACTGTAATTATGATGATCAAAGTGAGGGTGTTGAAGAGAAGAGAGCGGCAGTTAAGTCAAAGTGTGGCAAAGTATGTGTGTGTGTATTATTTGCGTGGGGGTAGGGGTGTGGTTAGCTGTTTGATTCACACCCATCATCTGTTTAATGTACAGATTCGTTTTCACCACAATCTCTTTCTTTATGTGTGTGTGGGTGTATGTGTGGGTGTCTTGGCAGTTTCCAAAGTTGGTTCAGAAGATACATTGGATGAGGTGGGGGCAAAAAACACTCCTGGAGACTTATCCTATCCTGCACCACTGTAAAGGTAAGCGTTAATGTTCAGATGGCAAGAGCACATAATATGTATACTGACTTAAAGAGATTCAAATGAAAGATGACAATTCTGATTACTCACCATCAAGTGGTTCCCAATCAAAAATCTGTACGAGTCTCTGTCTTCAGTTGAACACACAAAATATAGATGTTGAAGAATGTTGGTAACCAAACAGTTTCTAGTCCCCATTGACTTATATAAAAATACAATGAAAGTCAGTGGCTACCAGCATCTGTTTGGTTACCAACATTTTTTTTTTTAAATGCATGCAGGTTTGGAGCAACATGGGTTGAGTAAATGATGACAGTATTTAATTTTTTGGAGAATTATCCTTTAAAGGTGCACTCATTCTTTTCCCCCCTTGTTAAAAGTTATACACAAAAAGAAATAGTGCTTAACAAATATTACGAAACAGTAAAAAGTAAATGTGATTTTAAAAGACATAATCAGTAGCCCAATAAAAGCTTTTTTATTTTAAATGGAGTGGGTTGCCTCATGGAGGCTACCACTTTAAGACACTTTCCTGCTGAAAACTAGTTATTTTAACCATCCTATTATTGCAAACTTTTACTTGCTGAATATATTGTTCATAGTGAACTATGAAAACAAGCATTTCTTCAATGGTATTAGTAAGTAAATGTTTTTGGTTTCGCATCAGGCTACATCCATAACACTGGATGTCAGTATGTCATGTTATAAATTGCAACTAGCACAATATAAACCAAAAAAAAATACTGAGCGCGCCTTTAAAGTATCTGCTTTTTTCTCACCTTTTGAATAGACTTAAGATAATAGTTCTTATAATGGATCCTTTTCAGTATTTATTGAATAATAAATTATAAGTTTCATATAAATATGCTACAGATCTTCCATATAACATCTGTTCTCTTTTGTTGTTTCCTTTTCTTGCTTTCTCTGTCTCTCTGTTACTGCTTTCACTTGTATTAAGGGCAGATGTGCTATATTTAAGATATAGATACTGAATTTAATCATTTTTTTACAGCAAGACTGTGTTTGCTTTATAGTCATGTTAGCAAGACTGTGTTTGTTAAAAGCCATCACCAATGATGATGTGTATGTCAACTCTATTTTGAATTACTTGTATATTCACTTAGCAACAACTTCTGTATTGTATTTTCAAATGAAAAAGAATATTGAACTGGAAAAAATGTTGGGCGGGGCTTGATTTAATAGTGAAGAAATGATCAAATATCATTGGTTCATATGTTCGCCCCTCCCATATGGCCTTGATTACATCAGCAAAAAATATTTCAGTGCTATTACATCTCAACTAAAGATTATAAAAACTGTAAATGTAATTGTACATTTTTTATAGTGCACAATAAGACAAAGGGGAGTAAATACAGTCAATTTTTTTGTTATGTTGTGTTCCCAAACCTTCAAAAGGGCATATAAGTTTGAGAGCAGAATTCATTGTGTTGTATTTTGGAGTAGGTGACCTGTGCTATGTCCTTCCAGCATAGAGAGGTGGGATGCACCCGCTTGTCTCCACAGTGACCTCTGCGCAAACTGTCAAGTCGACTCACCATCAGGCCACCGTTTGCCTCAGTGAACATTCAACGCTGTCGGTGAGTTTAAGCTAAATAGAAAAAAACCATCGACCGTTGATTGTACCCTGCGGCCGAGCCCCACCGAGCCTCGTCTCTCCCCACCGCGGGCAAAGACGAATTCTAGCATGCACTCCTGGAGACACAACGGTTTTGTCTTCCAACACTACTGGCAGCCTCGGACGGTGCCTGAAAAGTTTGACTTTGAAAACTACGACAAAAGGTCACAATCAACATTCATTGCTGTCGGTGGGTTGGACAGTTAAAGAAAGCTCACTGAACAATGAATGCAACTGTGTCCCAGATTTCCTTCTCGCAATGTGCCATCGGATATAAATATTAACTGACAGAGCTGGGTATACTCATTTGCTCATCTGAGTTTGTTTGTGGCTCTTCGACCGAGAACACCATGTCAAAGGCCCCTTTAAGGCCAATGAATGTTTCCTTTGTATAATAAATAAAGACAAGACCTATCCAAACCCTGTGCAAGCCTACATTTTTGTATTGTTTGATTTGTTACAGGTTTCCATAGGCCTATATAGTAACTAAACTTACCATTAAACAGTTAACAGGTTTTTACAGTAGCATTTTCGCAGTCTTTTACAGTTAAAACTGCAGTCATTTGTATTGTGTATGTGTCTATGTATCTGTTTATATGTCTTTGGCTGTGTGTGTAGAGATAATTACACTTTTATTTGATTATAGAGCGTGTCAAAGTCAGTACCATTTTTACACATTAACCCTCCATCTTGTAATAAATGGCTGAAGGAAACTGCGAATATGTGGTTAAGCGCTCAATAAATAAACAAAATAGCTTAAAATACACATATTATTTAAGAGTTATTTCACTTGAGCTATAAGTTCAAGGCTTGTGAAATCATCTACACGTCTCGTTTGAGCTGAACTAAACCGATCACGGTGAAATCAGAGGAGGATAGCACACTGCATTTACAGGCCGTATCTTAATTAGAGGCTAACGGTTTTACTGTCCGTTTCTAGGCCAATCCAAGATTATGTCACATTGCCGGTAGTTTATAAAAAATTAATCCAAATTAAATTTGTCAAGAGGCTGAAGTGGCTTATCGTATCACTGTGGGTGAAGGCCCCGTGGCACCTCGGTGACATTGCTGACAGAGACTGACTCCTCCGCTCGCCGCTGAGATTTTAAACCACAGTCAATCCACCAGATTAATTAACATCAGATTACGCCTCCATCAGAGACCTGCTGTGTGTGATTTCTTCACATTGGGCTACTTTACTTACCGTGGCAGGATTATACTTAGGCTATTTGATGAAAACTGTCACATGAAAGATATTTGGAGACTGCATTAACAAATTCAAAGCATCCTGGCAAAGTAATTCTGATAGCCTTCATGTTTTTGACATTGTGTTTTGATTCCAGTCATGGACACTGACGGTGGCTGTCATTTGATCAGACAAATTTATTAAACTATTTAAAAATGTAATTTTATAGGCTTTATTATTTTAGTACTTGATGGGTAATGCACTTACTATATATAAACTACCTTTTAACTTCCATTTTAAATAGCCAGTACTGATTTGAACATTTGCTACTTGTTAATTGGCTGAAGGGTGTTAGGGGGCGGGGTGTTCACACTTAGAAGAATTTGATTGGATTAAAATATGTGGCACGCAAGGTTGAGTTACCAGTGACTGTTGTACAGAAATTATTTGTAAATTTAATTTAAACTTTAATTTGCTAAATGGCTGAATAACATTGAGAACTAAGTAAATAGTTTATTAGATATATGTATTTAAATTCCCACCATTTTTTTGGTTTGCTATTAATAAATTATATTTATATGAATTACTTTTTTTGCTACATTTAGCTATTTTGCTAATATATCGTATTATATATAGGAGAATTATATTGGCCACATATGTTTTCTGTGCCCCTTAAGTACAAATCAATGTAAGACCTTTCAATTTCTCAAAAGTAGTCAGAAATATCAATAAATAAATGTTTAAGTAGTTTAAGCTGAATTAACTGCCAAACATTTTTGAGGAAAACAAATAGAAATAAATCCTTTTTGAAGTATCTTATATCTTCTTAAACTCCCTTGTTACACAATGAGCTATGGAATACTTTTCAGTATAGTAACAGCATGTAATTTTCTGGGGGGAATAAACTATATATATATATATATATATATATATATAAATCGTGTTTAGATAGTTTTTGTAGATGCTAGTTAGTTCCTTGTTTGTGTGTGTGTGTTTATATATATATATATATATATATATATATATATATATATATATATATATATATATATATATATATATATATATATATATATATATATATATATATATATGAATTGAACTGCTTTCATGCAGGCACTTTTTAAATAAAAAATGAAAATTGGCCATTTGCAATATAACTAGGCAAACAATAAGATTAAACATTAATTGATAACAATAAAAAGGGTAAGATCCATTATACCCAGAAGGCCTGAGAGCACCACCCCAACAAACAAACATTTCCCTAAAGCTAGAATTTGACTCCCATTCGTTTATTTGTTTGGAACCAAATTTATTTTTTTTAATAGAATTTTTATGTTTTAGGCCACGTTTTGTTAAAAAATTGAGACCCATTTCCGAGCCTATGTAGCCTATACTGTACAATTCCTGCTTTGTTCTCCTCGAGCCCTTGTTCCCATCATAAGCATGTTGGCTTTTCTAAAATAAACACAGAAATGCGAATTCTGTATCACCTTCGCTTCGCTTGAAGCCCCTCATTTGCTCATTGTGTGGGTGTCTATAATTAAAGCCCTGAGGCTTCTCAGCTCTTGTTTTCAAAGTTACAGACCTCAGCAGTATTTTGGGACAGACCGTTCTTCTTCTCTTTTTTTTTCGAATTCTGAATGTCACTGTGGTTTCCAAACTGACAACAGGAAATGTGAAGACTGCAGGTGTTTGAGAAGAAGAGGCTCCTGGAGAGCCGAGCATCAGACGAGGATTGACTCGAGTGAATATTCGCGGTTAGACATGTCGAACTGTGCACATACTCGAGGGTTTCCTCAAATATGACACTATTTTGAGAAATACCGCAGTGCTTTTATATTTCCCCCAGCTCAATGGCTTCCTTTTGTGGAGTTGGAGGAACTCAAAATGATCGTGACACACATCAGCGCGTAAATTACATTCAGGTTGACGTTCCACTAAAACATCAGCCCCCATCAGATGAATAAATGAGTTATTGCGCTACGGTTTTACGAGAATGACCGTGCTTGCAAAAATCTTGATGCTTGCGATTACTCCGCGGACTTCAGAAAGTCCCCTGTTCAGTTTCGGCCAACATTAACATTTGTCAGGTGTTATTAGCATGTGTCAACATTTGAGTTGGAAGATATGAAGGTTCAGCGGGGTCCTGTGAACAATGTACCAGCAGCAAAACGAGTAAATAAAGAATTAGGTTTAAATAGCACAGTGTGTCCTGGAGGCGAAAAGCTGTCTGGAGTTTTAGGGAGAAAAATAAACGCTGCGTTGGCTACTGTGGGAAGCCTTACATTTTTATTAGGCTAATCATTTAGTATTCAATTTTAGTTTTAAATATGAATTACTCTACGTGCATCTTTTTATTTATTTATTTATTTTTATTTTTTTGAGCAGTTATGTATATGTTTTTTTTAATGTTGCAAATAGTAGGCTTAGAAAAAAAAATTCCAATCTTGAATTTTCTATTATTTGACACCTCAGACATAGGCGAACTGTTTTGTAGTAAAACACTTTCAAATAGAGAGGCCTATTATAGGGTATTTAAATAAATAAAAAATGTGTGTGATAGCCTATATTTATTCATTAATTTAAAATACTAGCCTAGTAATGCCACTTTCTATTTGCTAATTGATCTACTGTTTAAAATGTTAAATATAATAATAATATTTAGAAGAAATATGAAATACATTTATGATAGCGATTAAATGTGTATAATCCATCATAACTAAACAGACACCGCCACCTGGTGGTCATACTGTGTGAATGGTAAAAGATTTGTAGTCTACCAATTAATGTATCAAAGAGCATGTTGCAAAATTCACGATTCGGCTGCCTAAAATGCTCCTCTTATTATTTAACACAACATACTTTTAACACACACACACACACACACACACACACACACACACACACATATATATATATATATATATATATATATATATGCACACACACACATATATATATATGTGTGTGTGTGTGTGTGTGTGTGTGTGTGTGTGTGTGTGTGTGTGTGTGTGTGTGTGTGTGTGTGTGTGTGTGTGTGTGATTCTGTTAATTCTAACATTTCCTGCACTTTTAGGACAATAGGCTAAATCTGAATTATGTTAAACTGAAATAACGTTTGAAACTAAAAATTCATTGAGAAATTATTAAGGGTCATTTACATTATTATGGCATGGGTCGATATAGAAGTAGTTTGTCTTGATGATTTTATCAGCATAGCAGTTGAGATGGAGTGTGATGTGATTGTTGGAGGGGTGATGACCTGATGATGACCTCCAACCCGAGGTCAGTTGTGTCAGGTTCCTCATGTGTGGACTGTGGCATATATATATATAATATTTGTCAGAAGATCTCTGATAAAGAAGTAGGGAGAAAATAAAAATAAAAAGAAACATCAGAAAAGATCTGGAAGATGCAAGGGCAAAAATCATAATCGTAAATAAATAAATGAATACATTTCCCTTTAAAAAAATATTATTGGTGGCAATATATACCACCACAAGGCGGCAATATATATCCAAAAAAGCATTGCTTATCCAACCCAACATCCATATATTTTATAACACACTGTATCCAGTATTATCTATCAATATTAGTTAAAACCACAGCACATAATAATTACTTCACATTTAAAGTGGTACTGAATATTAAACGTTATTGACTTATTCATTTTTTACTAGAAATGTAATGCACAAAAGTTATAACTGTCATTACAATTTGAACTATTCCAGAATGCCAAATAAATAAACATTTTTTTTTAATAAATTATAAAATTACTATGATGATTTTGCAGTTAGTAAACAGCTTAATTGCTTGCATGTAAGTTTTGTTTTACCAACGCATTTACAGCCTTTAAAGCTGACACAGCTCACTATAATTTACTATATTTAGTTACAACTTAAATTATGCCTTGATGAAGCTAATAAGAGAGAGCAAGAAAGATGTTTTTATGTGATAACATCCACAAAAACCTCTGAACACTGAGACTCACTTGGAAGGTCACTGGATGCTTTTGTGCATCTCACTGCCATTTTTAACCCTCGCCGTGGTGTGTTTAGTGAAAAAGATGGACCTCCAGTGGTGGCTAAAGCTGCCCTTTGACCCGCAGCCTTATTTAGGAGGTATAAATGACGAAGGGATTAACATAAGAGCAATACTCATCCACCTGGCACTGTCGGAGTCTGCAGCTCGAGATCTGTTACGGCAAATGGTCCAAGTGCTAATTAGAGTCCATTAGATGAAAATGGATCATATATCAATTCTCTGATGCATTTTTCATTTGTCTTTATTAATTCTTTAATTGCAAAATAGCATAACCATAACAACTTCTAATGGGTCAACTAGGATTGTGTGGGTTTGATTAAATTTTTTGCTATGATGATTTTACAATTAATTATAATTTTTTATTTAGATAAACACAGAATGGCTCAACGCGGCCTGAGCAGAATTTTGTGTTGCTAAATTACTCGTCTTATAGATTCTCTCTCTATCTGACAGGTATATTCTTAATTAAATAATCATCTTCTGCTTGTTTACCAGTAGTTTTTTGATGGACACATGCGGAGGAAGCATCTAAAATGCATGCATGAAGTTAAAAATTAAACGCTGCAGCTCCAAATTAATTCCCCTGCCTCAAAAAATTCAAAATTCAGATGATAAATATCTTACAGTACAGGAAACTGACAACAGTGTATGTGAAGAGGTGGTTAATATTTGACTTTCGTCCTGGGAAACAAATTCAGCAAACATTTGTTATGTTTTGCAAGCAGTAGTCATTATCGTTTTCAAAGACATGTACTGTTGCTTGTCAGTGTTGAAACCCTTTTTGGAACAATATAAAAAATAAAGCAGATACGTTTGAGTGTTAACTTTCTGCAAGTTCTGAAAGAAGCGGGCTCCCTAAATTTTACTTGTGGGTCCAGGCCTTTTATAAAACACATTTAACACAAGGTTGTAAGTTGTAATCCTTTCACATTAAGGTTTACAGGAAGCCTGTTTCAGTCAGCCGGCACAATCAACAAACAACAAACGTGTCACAAAATAAAATGTAGGAAATATATAGTAAGTTTCCAGAGAGAGGGGGGGGGGGGGGCATGTTTTTTTTTCTTTGTTTATTTTCTTTCACTTAAAAAATGCTTCAAATTAACAAATTAACAAAATGTTTAATATTCAAAAAGTTCTCTATATTTGTGATATAATGTGATAATCACAGATAAACTATGGATTTGCCTTCCTTTAGAGTAGCTCAACTCTTACACAAAGTATAAAAAGCAGTGCATCAGTTATGTCAACACACAATATTCATGAAACTGTAGGAAAGCAATAACTTGAAGATAGCCGTCAGATTTAAAAAGTTTTTTTTTTCTTAAATGCCAGCCACTGTGAACTCATGGTGTTTTTTCATTAATAAATAGCCTAGATTAAGTGCCGAGAAATGTATTTATTTTGGTTAACTGTACTTTAAAAACAACTAAGTAAATAATTTGCCGTTTTGGACATACGTGTCAATGGACAATGCCAAGATGGCGGATTCGGTGCATATGAAAACACAGCCAAAGTATTCAGCATAGAATATAATGGTGTTTCACTCAGAACAAGTTTATGTTCTTGTACTAAATATTAGTTATAATCAGCGAGAGGCAAGGCTTTTGTCTGAAGCATTTTTCTTTCTTCTGTTTTCCTTTTTAATCGATTATAGTCTGCAGTTTAATGAGACATACGATATGCAAGAAGCATGTTGGACTTGACAGGATCAGTCACCGGTGGCAAGTGTGCTGATACATCAAGGATACCACCTTTTACCCTGACAATTCTGCAAACTCGGGAGGCCAATTAACACCTTCACAATGAGGTCCGGGAGAAGCGCGCCGAGATCCTCCCTCGTGAGCAGAAGAGCGCAGCGCGTGGCGGAGAATGGAAAAGCGCGGGAAACTCGCAGGTGAAGTTCTCCTCAGGGAAATTGTGGCGGGACCTCAGGCGAGATTCGGCTGAGGCGGTGAGTTTTCTCTCCTTCTACGCCTTTGTTTTAGTTTTTTTTCTCTCTCTCGGTTGTTTTCCCTCATTGTGGTTCGAATTAAGTCACTGAATAAAATATTAAACGCACATCAGAAAACATTCATTTAAAGGTAAGATTTCTGTCAAGGGAACCGTCTTAACTCAATTGACATTCTTTGGACTGATGGTTAATACATATTCATTCATCAAAACAATCATTAAATGAAATGAGGCGTAGGTACTGAGATTTCCTTCTGTTAGGCACTTTGATTTTATGTTTTACGCTAAATGAATAGAAACAAAGCACCTGAGGGAAAATAGTAGGCTAGTATACATTATCAATATATTAGCTATATTAAAATAGCTACATATATCAAAACGGAATTATCCCTACAGATACTTATTAATAAATTCATAGTCATTAAACATTTATTCGAGTTTAAATGAATTCCTTACAAGACGAAATATGATTAAAATATGATATTTAGGCTACCAGTTGAATGGACAGCTAAACAATGCTTCCCATGACAATGGTCTTTATTCATATGTGTTTTTCAAGTGAATGTAACCAAGCTTCATAAGAAAAAGAAAGTGTATTCTAATCATTCAGATTTAAAACAATGCTTAAGGGAAAATATTTAACTGACCATTACATGAAGTAGCTGTCCTAATTTCAGTTTTACCTAAAAATACAGTATTGATATAATAGTTGCAGGTTCTTATTAATATCCTCGTCACATCACTACGGAGCGATGACAGAAATCTGAGGAAACAAAGAGACAAGCCAGGACAGGTGAGACTCAGTTTTTGTCTTCTCTATTCTGAAATCTGCCGTGGTGTGAGTTGACATGGAGGAGCCATTGTGTCCCATAAAAAGACATCTCAAGACCCTCTGCTCTTTGGATAGAATGTAAATAAGATCCTGGGGAATGTACTGGGAGGACTGCAGCGGGGGGTGAACACCGGCAGCCGGGGTCGCCATCCATCACCCCCGACTTGGACCTGGTGCGGTGGACAAGCTCGGCACAGGCCAAGAAACCTGAGCCACTACAAGACAAACACATGTTCCCTCCAAAATAACAATGGGCTCCAGTGACACACGCTGCCTGCTGTCAGAGCTTCACCGCAGGCTCACGACATCTGACATTGTTATATTGAGCATGTAGTGTTACCAGACCCCGGCCTGCTTGTCCGAATGAACGAAGGCCAAAGATAATCACAGGCGACAACTTCGGGAGACAGTCCTAAAGCTTGTGATATGGAAACTTAGAAGAGTAACAAATAAGGACGTTTAGAGCGACGAGACACTGAATATAAAGACGTTAATAATGTTACAAAAGTTATTTATTAAAAGTACATTTCTGTTTCAAAAAGATCCTGTTCTTTTGAACTTTTACACTGTAAAAACAGATTTTTCAAAATTGTAAATAATGAAAGTAAAAGATTATTGGGGGTATAATTTACAAGAAAACTTTATGTTGGTTTTTCGAAGTATTTATCATTTAAATTAACTAGCAACTTTCCGAGTCAAAATTGTGGCAAAATTATTATTATTATTTCAGTTTATTCATCAAAGAATCTTAAGCATCCCAACTGTTGTCAACATTGATAATAATCAGAAATGTTTCTTGAGCAGCAAATCAGCATATTAGAAATATTTTTGAAGATCACGTGACACTGAATTAAAAATTCAGTTTTAAATCAAAGGAATGAATTACATTTTCAAATATTTTAAAATAGAAGACAGCTATTTTAAATTCTAATAATATTTCACCATATTACTGTATACGACCAAATACGTATATTTTTTTGGATAACATAAGAGACTTAACATCTACAGACCTTAAACTTTAAATTATGTATGTTTTTGTTAAATACAGTATTGTAAAATCTGTATAAATAATTTTGTAAATTTATTATTATTTTATATTTTGTTATTTTATTTTTTTTTATATTATAAAAAATATATATAACATATATTTGTTAAATGTTTTTGTCACATAGGCTAAACAAGTTTAAAATGCTTAATGTTTATATTCTTAATATATTTATATTTTTTGATGAATATAAAGTTTAAAAGAACAGCATTTAATTGAAACATAAATCTTTTGTAACATTATAAAAGTATTTTCTTTCACTTTTAATAAATGTAATGCATTACGGATGGATACAATTAATATCTTTTTTAAACTTTTGATACATCATAATAAATTAATATGTCTTAAAAAGTTTGGTTTATGTATAAAATTGCAATAATTTTCAAATAATTTTTAATTCATTTAAATAAATTAATACTTTTATTCATACTCACAGATAATGCTTATATATATATATATATATATATATATATATATATATATATATATATATATATATATATATATATATATATTTATAGAAGCCATCTCGGTACCATATCAGCAGTTAAAAGCAAAGCCAATTTAGGACAGTGTTACTCATTCACTGGCACATGACACAGCATTTATGAGTTCCTGTTTTTGAGTCCAAAATTTGTTGAATTGTCTTGGCCAGGGAACTTTTTGCCAGTCAATTACAAGACTGATGTAAACGTGTGGGCCCAGTGCCAGTCGAGCTCATCTGACACATCACAGTAACACATGAGCACTTCAGCTAGACAGTGTGGGTGTTTCCAAAGCCATTCCCGGAGATTTTCCTGTTTATCCACCCCCATCATTCTTCAGTGTGTGTGTCTGTTTTTGGGGGATGTGGGGGAAGGTACTTTAGGGTCCCTTAGTGCTAAGCTGCTGAAGTCCTCACAGCTGCACCGTGAGACCACAGATTTACAGGTGCCACTGACCCTTTCATCAGAGGAAGTCGACTCGGCCGGCTGTTCCTCTCTATTTCTCTCCGTCTTTCTCTTGTTCGCTCTCTTTTGCCAGTAGAGGCCAAAATTCTTTGATGAGACTTAGTAAAGGGCACAACTTACTACTAACTGCTAGTGAAAGTGTTTCCTGTTTCAGTCATCAGCAGCGAGCACAACTATTCCGGAAGATCCAATTAACCCACAAAGCTTCGGTTTAAAGTGCATTGTGAGTTATTAGTCCAATAAATGAGAACATATTCCTTGTTCAGAGAGAGAGAGAGAGCGAGAGAAAGAGAGCTTTGTCTTAAAAAAGATAAGAAATTGTTCAGGTCGCAGAATGAATGACATATGAAAGACAACGAGTTTCAGCTAATCAATTATTTGAAAAAAAAAAAAATAATAATTTCAAAGGTTGGGCTGCTCTCCTGGTGAATCCAAAATGTCCTGTAATAAAAATTCATGTAAAATGTTAGGGCATTATAATAGAGTTTCTTTTTGAGAGAATTAATGAGACTTAAATGAGCCAGTGGGGAAATATGTGCTGTAGGTGTTAAAATACTCGATACTAATACTAAGATTCAGATTAATAACAAAAAACAGCATTAATAGCTATTTTGAACCAAAATAAGACACGTGCACCTGCAAGCATCTTTTCCAAACATCTTTAACCCAGAGACTGTTCTCAAGAGTAATGTGCGAGAAGACCAAGATGAACTCAGCTCAGTGAGATGGACAGTTACACATTTATATATTTCAGTCCCATCTCAATGGCAAAATAATTAATCTGAGATTGTGCTTCACTCCAAAAGACATGTAGTAGAATGATTAGCTCGTATTGATTGACCCCCAGAGGACGATGGAGAGTTGATTGGCATCCGCTGCCATCAGAAAACAAGTTCTGAACAGCCTTATGGGGAAATAGGTTGTTCCTCTTCATCCTTTCAATAGGATCAAGGTCCACTAACCCGATGTCTTTTGGGGAAAATTAATCTGTTGAATAGAAAAACATTATTAATGCAGTGGGCTTTGGTTTAAAATGGGGCCACGTTTATTGATCAGAGGTCAAATTCTTCTTCTAGAATAATGTAAAGTGCCAGTGGTCTGCTTTATACTTGCATACAGAGATGAAAGAATGTGGTCTATGTCTAAAATGAACTGATAAACATAAGTAATATGACACAATAGTGAGGGAACAATCACAATTCATTCTTTGGCAGTCAATAGGAGTTAATTAAGTAATAATAAAGTAATTAATATAAATTAAATAATATATTATTTATTAATTTATTTAAATTAATATATAAAATACACAAATATATGACAATAATATTATTATTAATATATGATTTAATAGTGCTTAATATATATGAAAATAAATTATTTGTGTGAATATATACTTTCATAATTTACTAAATATTAAATAATTATTTTATTATTTTTAAAATATATTTCTATTTTTTCATTTTAATCAGATAAATACACATTTAACGATTTGTAAAAATATTATTCATATTAAATAATTATAATTAAATATATAATATTTATTAAAGACGCATTTAATTGTATTAATACATGAAACGTATAGTATTTATTTATTTATTCATTAATTTGAATCACTTTTTTTATACAGTATCTATGGTGATACTTGAGCCAACGCTGCCATCTCCAATTATGATTAAAATCAATTATATTGAATAATTTACAAGAAAGCATGACAGGAAACATCCAGAAATGTCTGTTATTCCTGTGACGATAAAGAGGAACAGAGCACTGAGCTTTGACTTCCCTATTAAGAAAGAGACATATTTAATGAGTGGGAAAGCCTGCTCAAGCATTAGAAATTCAATGCTGGCCATTACTGCAGTGATGAAGCAAAGCTAATGGAGCAGGACTCCAGGTGCGCTCATCTAAATGAAGAGGTGGAAGTAGCAGATTTTTGCCTTTCTGAAGTGTCCATAATGGTTACATCTAATAGCCATTACCTCTGCTTTAAGGGGCTCAAGTGAGATTATGACTGTTACAATGCAATTCAAAGGAAATACTTTGCCAGTGGGCATGAAAGGACAATCTGTGGACAGAATGTCAAGAGTTGGTACAAAACATAAATAGGAATCATCATAAACACAGTTAACATTCTTTGTATATACTGTATATTATATGTTTCCATGCAAACCTTGGAATTTCCTAAAAAGCCATTTTATTTAAAGAAAATGTTTTTAATGAGCTCCCAGCTCTAAAACATTCAATTAATTAGTAAAAATCCTTATACAGCAATCATGAATGACTGGAAAAGTTTATGTAAGAGAAATTCATGGTGTGAGAATTCTATATAAATAAAATAGGAATGGATATTATTTTAGTTTAAAGTGCTTTTAAAAGCTAATGTTTTTTTTCCCCATAGGCCGTCCTTCAGTTATGTACACTAACAGATGTCCTTTAGATCCCTTTGGAGTTCTGTAACAACAACACTAGAAGAATCGTCTCATAAACAAGAGTTTTATCTGCCAGACAAGATGGCACAGTCTCACAACAGTCGTCTGAAGCCTCTTCCTGGCAAACAGCGCACTATACAGCAGCTTTCCTTTCCATCGTAACATTTGCTCACAATGCAGGGATGGCAGCACTGGACCCTCAGGATAGGACGTAACCATTTTCAACACTTCCTCCAGCTTTGGGCCACAGAAGTCATATTTGGGTGTTTTTAGAGAGCGGGATGATGGGGAGGGGTGAGACTGAAAACAAACGGACCCGCTCCGACACTTTGATCTTCGTTTCCTGCCAATTATTTATGTCTGTTTCTCACGAATCTTTTTTTCTTTCTCTTGCGCTCGATTGCGGCTCGCTTCCCTCACTTTTCACCCTCGAAAACAATATGATTTCTCTTTAAAAGATTCTGACAGGAAGCTATAAAAACACCTCAGCTGCTGCTGTTGTTTGTTTGGAATAAAAAACAGTTCTGAGAAGAATATTGTTTGATAACCTACTTTAAATACATATGATACATTAATATCTAAACATTTTATGGTTAAAAATAACAGTAATTTAAAATAATAATCATTATCATAATTAAATAAGAACAAAAAACTATGAAAATTAAATACAACTAGATATACAAAATTATATAAAAAATATATAAGTAATAATAAATAAATAATACAAATTAAATGAGTATTAAAATAAACTATATAATACTATAATAATACTAAATAAAAAGAATGTAAAATATTGTTTATTATAATTAATAAAAGCAATAAAATATAAATAATAATTAATTTTGATATTTATTATTTTCTTTATTTGACATTTTATTTTAAAATGTAAATGAAGTAAACAATGAGAATTAGTTATCAAGTAATAAAAAAATCATTTAAAAAAGTTATCTCCTTAATTTTTACGATGTGTGGGCTATTGGAAAATATTAATTTGAATATTATATAACATACAATACATTGAGAAAAATAATTCTCAATGAATATCCTGCTTCACTCTGAATATTGTCACAATTCACTTTCCTATTTAAACTAAAAATGTTACTTAAAGTCAAATAATGTGATTTCAAGTTTTCCTTTCTCTTTGGAGTGTTACAAGCTCTTGGTGCATGAAGAATATCTGTAAAGTTACAAAGACTAAAGTCTCAAATCCAAAGAGATATTCTTTATCAAAGTTAAGAATCTTGCCACGCCCCACATGTCTACATCACTATGTGGGAAGATTTGCATAATGTTTATGCCAAATGTTTACTTAAAGAAAGAAGGTGTGGTTTCAGTAACCACAGTGTTGAGGCACCCATGTCAGGGACATGCTGTGTGTATCTATATGAAAGCAAAAGCACTTTATTTGTCCTTTTGAAAGTACAGTAGATTCCTTTAGGAATCTTTGAGATTACTTACAAAAGAACAGCATCACATTTTATGGACGACTGTTTCATGAACCCGGAGAGGAGGTCATTCTGACTTTCCTATGACAACCTGGTGCTTCTGAATCAACTACTGTAAGTATGTTTTGTTATTAGTTTAAGTATGTGCTATTGATTGTTCGAACGCAGAGTTTTGCATGTCTTGTGTGTGTGTGAGAGAGAGAGAGACAGTGGAGTCAGTTGTCTTAACCGTCCATGGCTTGTGTAAAGCAAACACATACGAGCTTCATGGGCTTGAACTGATGGTAAAACTAAGGACATTATTCATATTTATTTTGAAAGATGAAGCGAACAATTATGGAAAGAGGCGTTAAATTTCCGACGAGTGCTTGCGATGTTCGGCCAATCACAATGCACCGGGTCAGTTGGCCAATCAGAGCAGACTGTGCTTGTCAGAAGGAGGGACTTTGTAGAGAACAACACGTTTGAGAGACGCAGGGCATAGAGGAACAAAACTAATGTACTTGATGTATTAATGTATTTGAAAAATAATCTGTTTCTTGAACATTGATGCGTGTCAACATATTCTGTTATAACAAATACACAAAATAGTGGTCATATGACCTCTTTAACATGCTAAAATTAAATGGCTAATAAAATCATAAAATCTGTTAAAGCGTTTTGACTTTCATAAGTTTTCCAACATCCTAACTATCATGTCAACATAAAAGTCATCAGTCAGACGCATCCTTGCATTAGGATCCAAGATGCATTGTTTATTCAAAAATGCATTTTAACCTTCATCCTCAAGTGTTTTGTGCTGAACTTTGCTGAAAATCCATCGTGGAGTATGAAGAGAATGATAAAGGGGCAGGGCAATCGGTAGCAGGACCTCAAGAGAGGGGCCATTAATCTGAGGCCTCCAGTTGCACCCGTAGCCTGACCGACATGACCACAGGCCCATTCCCTTGACCCGCGCACTGCAGAGATCTGCTGAAAAGGCAGGTGGTAAAATGGCCATTTTGAAGATAAACAGGAATGATTGTGGCCTGTGCTGCTGGAGCAAAGCAAAAGGATGTCATTTAAGACCCCCACTGCTGAGGGTCAATCCTTAACTTTCCTTTAGTCTCCAAAAGCTGAATCGGGATGCAGTTTGTGCATCAGAGCATGCTTTTACTTGTGTATGTGTGTGTGTGTGTGTGTGTTTATATATATAAAAGACATACATACTGGTACATATATACCATGAATGCACTGAACATCTCTGGTTAAGAATGTCTGCCAAAAGAACAAACCTAAATGTAAGATGAAATATTTGTATTATTATTATTATTATTTAAGTTAATTGTGGTCAATTTCACAATCAGATTTAATTTCTGAAATTGAATTTAATTAAATCTAATTTAATTTCAGAAACTATATTTGATTGTGTAACTGATTATATTAAGAAAATATTAATTATTATTTCACAGCCCTGTACATCTACACAATATTAATTTAAGTACGTTTTCAACTGTGTGTGTGTGTGTGTGTATATGCAATGCATTTTGAAATATTTTAAAGACAAAGAGATCAAAAGAGACAAAGATAGGTTCACTATTTGCAAACAAATAAAATCCAATATTAATCATACAATATAACAATATAACTATTACTATATTAGTTCAATATTAATTAACACAAACATATATAGTTTATATAAATTAAAATAAATTCATATGTTTGTTAAATGCAAAACATTCATTCTTTAGATCCATCCTCCCAGTTTCAATCACCTGTCATCAGTCAACATATTAAATCCTCATTCATTCATTTCTTTCCGCTCTTATTAGTGTGTTTTGCCTATTCCAGCAGATGATCTGCAGTGTTTTGGGGGGATGGGGTCTCTTGGTCCACAGATGAAAGGCCCGTGGGGGCACCGGGGTGCATCGGTGGAGACGGAGGCTGGCCATCGCGTGTTTGGAGGGAGCAGTTGGGAGTTTGATGACAGAGCGGTCTTTGGGAATTTAAGAGTAGCATGGAGTGGGCTTTTCCCTTTGGATGACAGCTCCAGGAAGAAAGGGGTTCTTTTCAAAGGCTCTGGCTTTATTTATATTACACTTTTTCATCGAAGGGCTCTTTCAAAGGGAAACAGCTTTTTTTTTTTTCAGTTCCCTGCGTTTGTGTTTTATCACCAATCGTATGTTCGCTTCCGGAGAAGCGGCCTGTATTTCTACACAACTGTCCAGCAGGAAACAAATATGCAGCAGACTTCAGTTCTTCATATTTCACACGCATCGGTTCTCTCACGTATACACCTGCGAACAGTAAACACCGATTAGCTCTAGTCACAGCCCATCCGTCATTAGCCATTATTAGCCTAAGATGGCTACATGATAAATTAGCTGTCATTCAAGCAGCCACATCATTTAGGACTGTTTCATTGCTGACAAACAACAGTGTCAAGCGAGCGTTGCCCCCTCTGAGGGAATCACAGTCCCTCTGGACTAAACCGGCCAATGGGGGGGAAGAAAAATCAAAGCGAGAGGCGTTCACCTGTTCCGACCTGTCAGTTAAATAAAGTGCAGAATGAAAGCCCTGATGAGTTACTGTGCTTCAGATCACTCCTGCCGTCCATTGTTGTCCTGCCAAGACTGATGAGCAGCAGTGTGTAATTGAATCATGTAGCACATGTCAAAACAGGAAATGAGGTCAGAGGAAATGAGTAATATGAGGAAGTCTGGTGACTTCTCTTCATTAGGGATGCAAGCAGGGTACAAACTGTACTTTTTGTCACAATTACTAGCCAAATACAGTTAGAACAGTTAGAAAGGATGAATGGGAGTCTTCGTCCAGTTGGTATCTGTCACAACTGTGCAGGTCAAAGGTCAGCATTTCTCCGGCATTGTGCTATCTAATGAGGAAACTAGACAAAGTTTTGCTGTACTTTCAGACTTCAGACCATCCGAACAGTCTTTTCCACCTACCGTACCATCAATTAATTAATTAGCGCGAGGTGTCATTCGTACGAGACTCTTGAGAGATCGAGGGCGAGAAAACTTTCATGTTGTTCTTCTTGTCAGTGCTTCATTAATTTCCTCGGGGTAAATCATGTCAAGAGTGTGCGTGTGGAAGCTGTCAGGGTGAAGATGTATCTATTCATCACCACGGGGGAGCGTGTGTGTCTGAAGCGGGAGCCGTGGGTAATCTTGACGGCGGCGTGGACAGAGGAGACGTCTGGCACGCCTTGTAAACAAGATGCTAATGTCTGATAAGAAAAGCTGATGCCTAATGACAAATTGCTAATAATGGCAGGAGACTACAGAGAGCGAGAAAGTGTATTGATTATCCTTATTACCCAAAGCATTCATCCCGGGAGATGAACGGGCCGGGGTGAGGCAGGAGGAGGAGGGAAATTAGCCTGCGCCTTCCCCTGTTGACGGACTGATTGCTCTAGGGGCCCTGAATAGGACAAATGCTCTCACCCAAAAACACATAAACCTCAACCTTCTGCCGGCAGGATGAGGAGGCAAACAGACTGAAGATGAGCAAGTGAAAATATCCCTGTGTTTTTGGTCGCACACCCTAGTGTAGTGTAGACACACCCTAGTGAAAAAGAAGTGCACTTATATTGTGCACTTCAAATGATTAAAATGATTAAAATCTTAAAATTATGTTTTTGTAGATAATAGAATATTAATTAAATATAGGTGTACTTTCGTGACTGCTTTTTAAAAATTCACTTCGGAATAGTGTTTTAATTTGTTGTGCTTTTATAAAGTGTAGGCCTACTTATTGTGATGTGTTGACTAAAATACTAAAGCATGTAAAGTACTTGATTATCATTTTAACTGTTACAGTCTCTGTATATTTACTGTTTATTTTATATATATTATTATATATTACAATATCTCAGAGGTGTCAAGTAACGAAGTACAAATACTTCGTTACTGTACTTAAGTAGAAATTTGGGGTATCTATACTTTACTCGAGTAATTATTTTTCAGCTGACTTTTTACTTCTACTCCTTACATTTTCAGGCAAGTATCTGTACTTTCTACTCCTTACATTTAAAAAATAGCTTCGTTACTGCTATTTCATTTCGGCTTGTTTTCATTCCTGCTTGTCATCATTAAAAAAAAAAAAAAAAAACCTATCCAGATAAATCGCGCCATCCGGATGGAGTGAATTTGACTGTGGTTGGATGAAAGGTATAAACATATACCATTCCGACACCCTATTGGTTTGTACGCGATCCATCGCACCTGCACATGACACAAATCACATCACACTCCAGCAAGGACATAGCCAGTTTTGGGTTCGTTTATCAAAAAATATATTTCTTTAAAGTATAGGGTTGGGTATGGAACCGGTATCCGATCGCCTCAGAGTCAGTCCGCTTAAATTTCATTTGAAACCAGCGTCAGACCGGTCTCTCGTCTTTCAGCGCGCTCTTCAATCCGCAGAGGCGCAGACCCCGAGCGTAGCAGCGCATGCGTTGCGCACTTAAACAAACAGAGGACACAAGGTATGTGTTTATCGACAGATTGTTAGAATATCCGCATCTGTGCAGTTCTTTGTCATAAATACAGTTTACAAAAGGTCACGAGGGAGCAGTCGGTTTCTCATCTGTAAAGTTTTCGCTCATCACATCACAGCCGTTTCCTCCAGCGAAAATCTAGCCCTTAACACATATGAATGACCACATACTTTAATTACACTTACTTAAATATACTTAATTTAATCATACGTACTTTATACATACACTACTGTTCAAAAGTCTTAGACACGTTAGTATTTTCACTTAAAAGAATGGTGTTCGGCCAGTTATTTATATATTTTGCTGTAGTGTGTCAGTATAAAATATCAGTTTACGTTTCCAAACATTAATTTTGCCGTTGTCAGACTGCTTGTGCATTCAAAATCGCACTAGATTATTATTAAAATTAATGGCAACCTGATATTTCCTACTGACACACTACAACAAAAGATATAAATAACTGGCTTAAAACCCGATTTTGGGGTGAAAATACTAATTTTTCCATAAGACTTTTGCACAGTACTGTATTTTAAAAACGAAATTGTTGCTACTTTATAAAGAATGACCATACAGTAATTCACAGAACGGATTAAAGACAGTAACAGACAGCCCTCATCTTAACTAAATATCAGAGTGATTGACAGAGATACAGTAGTAACATTATGTGTGGTTTTGTATTAAATAATGACCCAGATTGTGAAATACATTTATTAGCCTTAGATTAAGTGAAAGAAGCATAACTTGAGAAATGAGAGCAACCAAGGTGAAAGCTATGGATTTATTTTAATTATTTGTAATGTTCTTTAAACTTATCCATAGTTTTTTTTTTTTGTGGTTCTTTTTTTTTAAAGTATCGGTTCAGGCACAGTTTAGGTGCATAGCAGATGTACCGAATACAAGAAGCTATCAATCAAGAAGGAATCAGGATTATGACTTATTTTTCAGTTTTAGTTTTTGATTAATCACTTGGATTAATCATTCATTTTGACAGCACTATAATGTTTATTGTAAATAGACAACCACACAAGAGTAATTGTTACTAAGCCTGCACCAATGATCTTGTCCATTGCCCTCACAGATTCCTGCAGCTAAGCTTGGATGTACAGTACATTTACATTCCATTAAAGGTTATTGATGACATGCCTCTAAAGTTTGACTTTTTGGACCATAACAATAGTTATTGGTAACTAGTCATCATATCTCTAGTCCTTTAATGTATTTGCATTGTACTAAAGTGCGTTCATTTTAAATGGGCATATATGCGGCTGAGGAAGACCTGAAGGTCGAAACGTTGCTTGATTAAATTCCTCTGGAGCAGTAGTTTTCAGTGTTCAGACTTGTTCTTTATTTGTCTATATCATTCAGTTGTCTTGCACCTGCGTCCTAATTGGATGTTTGGGATGTGCACACCATTTTTGTATTTTCATATATGCGGCTGAAACAGGTAGCCTAGTGCATCCCAAATTTTTCAACATGAACATTTTAATATAACATTATAGTCATTATGGCCTTTAGAAAAATGTTTTTTGAGGAGGTGGGATAGTGCACAATAGGCCCCTGTGGTGCGGCCTAAGCTTTTGTTCTTAATGGCATTTTTTCCCCCTTACATTACTTTTACTTTTATACTTTAAGTAGTTTTTTAAACCAGTACTTTTACACTTTTACTTGAGTAAAAAGCTTGAGTTGATACTTCAACTTCTACAAAAGTCTTTTTAAACCCTAGTATCTATACTTCTACTTGAGTAATGAATGTCAGTACTTTTGACACCACTGCAATATCTAGAATAGATATGTTTTAAATGTAGAATTTGTATTTTTCATGTTTAATTCAATTTCACTTTTTAAATGTAATATTTAATATTTAAATCATTTTGTCCAACTTAATGGGATTTCTATTATTTTTGCATTATTTAATATTTCATAATTTTGTGAATTTAAATGTAAATTATATATATAAATATTTTTATTTGTAAATTTTATTTTATTTAATATCAACATATTTTTTTGTTATCAGCCATCCAACCAGGGTAAAAAATTTACTTAAAAAAAAAAAAATTATGTAAAATTTACAGGTGGCAATGGCTGGTGGTGAATAACTTTTGCAATATGTATGTGTGTGTGTGTGTGTGTGTGTGTGTGTGTGTGTATATAAATATATATGTGTGTGTGTGGGGGGGGGTGGTTAATGAAATTCTTACAATTTTACTATAAAATATAGACAAAATTTGGATGTGCCTAGATGTGCCTTGAATATTTTTCTATATTTATATCTGTTAAATATCATTGTGTTGTTATATATTATGAGATGAGCTGTAGGCTCCAAAAACATGTAATGAAAGATAATAGAGCGGAAGTAATTACGATAATGATGTACATACTTAAAAGGGGCAAAAAAGCATTTTTAAACATAAATTGCGTTTTATATCAGTTTTAACTTAATAATAGTTCATAACTGAATAATTATTCATTTAATTGTAAATAACATGCAATTGTGTCCAAAAACATTACATTCAGTACACACTTAATTATATTCTTCGGTGAAGCATATTATTTCTGTAATAAGTACTCTTTTTAAAAGTATGTGAGCTATAAGTGTACTTCTTCACAAGGGTAAGTGTCATTGCAATCAGGAATCATAGAGAGAAGGTTTGGCTGGTCTGTTTTGCCACAAGAAAGCCTGTCTTTTCCTGGGTTTGTGCCACTATTACTCATAAACCCTGGTTGGAAAATGCTTGTAGTTAATGGTGACCACCCTGATACATGGATTCAATACATTTTGCATTAATTTTTCAGCTTGGAAGTTGGTGTTCTTGTGTGACTTGGTCACTCAACCATATCAAGTTTCTCAGCTCCATGAGAGGAGGAAACAATGTTTTTTTTTTTTTTTTTTGACGGTTAATTCACAATTCAGTTTTTTTGTCTGAAGTGCTGACTTCTCCAGAGAGGACCGGAGAGGGTTGTATAGGTCAGTGTAGGACTGCCCATCTAAGCAGCTAAAAAAATGAGGTCACTCTTTTCTGCTGTTTCGCCAAAATCCTACCCGGGTCGAGTCAGAGACATGGGGATCCAAACCGGCTTTTGTTTCAGGGACAATAATGTGCAGAAAAGACAAAGATGCAAGAAAAAAACACATTTCTTTTTAAAATTAAAATCATTAGTTAGGACATGTTTTAGTCATTCGCATGACAGTGTCTGTTCAGATCATTAGATGTACCCTTATGTTTTATTGTAACTTTAATTACTAACTAAAATAATCATATTTTTACTACAAAAATAAATAAATTATATCTTAAGATCTAATGTATCACCACAAATTATCCATGGTTTTGCTAAACTAACCATAGCTAAAACTGTGGTTATACAAATGGTAATCAATAGCCTATACGCCAATCAAAACTAAACTTTAACTAGCTATATAATACAACTGTGGTTAATTTTTCTACGGGATCCTACTCCATATTTATATAATATAATATAATATAATATAATATAATATAATATAATATAATATAATATAATATAATATAATATAATATAATATAATGATGTTTCTGGCGTCTTTTCTGTATTTTATTCGTGTAATTCGACGTTTTTAGTTGAGATGATCTTCTGCTGAACAGCTTGGGGTTGTTACAGACTCATCTGGGGTTTGGACTGTAATAACGCCGTCTAATCGATAACCATATTTGTCTTACAGTAAACGTGTCGAAGTATTTATGAATTATTTGATTCCACGCTCCAAATAAAACAAACTCGACTGAAGCGCGTCGTAGAGGTCAGCGTGATGAATAGCTTTATTGAAATCAACTGATATAATGCTTGCCGCGGAAGAAAGGTAGAAATGGGCGAGCGGATCGATTCGACTGCATTATCACGCGCCGCGGCGCACTTAACGAGCGTGTTCCCGTGAAGCGGTCCGGCGGGGCGCGCATGCGCGCTGTGGACGCGCTCCAGGTGGAGCGTGCACAGCTGTACTGTGATGCGGCGAGACAGATGTATTGTGATGGGCTGAAGGTCAGGCCTCATCGTGGACGCTCTTGTAATAACCGCACTGACAGACAGCAATGCAGCTCGTGTCAGGCTCCCAGCAACAGACCTATCAACCAAACCCTAGTACACACGATAACTGTGGCCTTTAGAGGGGTTGTGATTGAATATAACATCGTTTACCTACATTTTTAGGGATAGATAGATAGATAGATAGATAGATAGATAGATAGATAGATAGATAGATAGATAGATAGATAGATAGATAGATAGATAGATTTAAACATATATAAAATTATCAAATTAATTACAATTATATATATTATAATTATAATCATTATTATAAAAAAAATGTATATTATATAATTTTTTTATTAGTATAATAATTTTTTATTAGTATAATCACATTATTATATAATAATATTATAATAAGTATAATCATAGTAATAACATCATAATAAAATCATATTGGAATTATATATAATTAATTATTTGTATAAGGATTATAATACATATTAAATATTTATGTAATTATAAAGAAAATATACTTTTATTACTCATTATATAATAATAGTTACAAATGCAAAATTATTATAACTTTAATTGATAAATCCTATATGTTATATAATTATAATAATTACTATAAAAAGTGGAGGAGCTATTGCAACATTTTTATTACAAATACAGATTAGAAGCATTTTTATAATCTGGAATAACATGATATAATTATATAATTAATATAATTATAACTGTGTAATAGAACATTTTATATATATATATATAGCCTACAAGTAACTACATTTGATTAGAAATTAATAAGTCAGCTTTATTTGTATAAATTGGAATAACATAAACTGATCAGTCATGCACAATTAGAACAGAAACGAGCTTTAAGCAAATATATGGGGTCCGTTCCACATTGACTTAGAACTTATAACAGAGTCAACTGTTTATTATACATTTAAAATAGCTTTACAAGCCACCGTGAGGATAGGATTTCCTTAGAAGAGACATTTCAGCGTCTGTTTGCAATCAGTAGCACAAGTCACTTAAATCATGTGATGTCATCTCGCGTTGAAAGTGCTTCAAATGTGGGAGGTATTGAGGCGGGAAACATGTTGAACAAGCGCCTTCCTCGCCGTGGTCTAGGAAATGTGGGAACAGGATGGGCAGCCGACCGCCCCATCAAAACACTGTGGTCAGCCACCACTTATGCTGCAGGCAGAAAATAAAAGAGGCCACGGGGAACGCTCGAGGTGGCTCTGGGTTTAAATAAAGCCTTTCGATAAATCGGCGAAAGTGCCGAATGACTAACGTGGCGGTGTTGTTGTTGAAACCATCCCAAGTCTGACCCTAAAACTTGGCCAGTCAGAAGTAATCACTTTGTCTTTTATTGACGGGGGTTTAGGGGTTTTCTCTCCTGTCGTCAAGCGTTACAGTCCACCACCGCCGTCCAGCTGTGATATTAACTGAAAACCATTAACGTGGGACCACACGGGCAGACCTCGGACCAGACTTTGCGATGCAAAGATGAAAAAGCTTAGTATTTTTAGGAGGATGTCGGGGCGAAAGATTTACTTCATCGCTGTAAAGCACATTTAAGTGCCACCTATGTAGAAAATGATTTTGATATATATCATTTGTATCCAATTATGGAAAGGGAGAGTTTTTGGCGACGCCATATTAATCATGACTCCTGTGCGCTGTGAAAAGAGCTCATAATGTTTCTCTTATCCTCAAAAATTATATGAGAGATCGGTGGCTTGACTTTGATTTGAGTTTTTACCTACATTATAGCGATTCTCATCTTGTCGCTTTTTCATGCAAATGTAAAAATACATGATCCAGTAATATTATTAAAATGAATTATAAATACAAATTTAATATACATTCTCACGTTCATTTTATATTAATATTTAGACAGGTCAAATGTTCTCCAGTAAGGTCAAAAGGTCAAATGTTCTCTATGGCCTTCTTGAAGATCTCTATCTCACTTTATATATATATATATATATATATATATATATATATATATATATATATATATATATATATATATATATATATATATATATATATATATATATAATTGGATATTATTTAAATGTAATGATAAATAAAATTATGTACATTGTGCCTTTACACAAACATTTAAATATCAAATATAAAATAAATTATGTTTATAAAAATATATATATATTTTAATTGTAAATAAATCAACTTTAATTAATGGAAGGGAATAAAACAGTTTTCAATAAAAAAAGTAAAAAAAAAACAGATTGATTATATTCAGAGTTTATGTTAATATGCATTAAAATAATATTTAGGTATTATTAAAATACAATGATAAATAACGGACATTATCCTTTAACATATATATTAAATATAAACTATAAAATGTAAAGTATTTTAATTCTTAATTACTTTAATTAATATTATAAAATAAACAATTTTATATTTATTTTAATGTAATAAATTAAAGTTAAATAAAAATATATTGAAATAATACAGTAAGGTCAAATGTACTCTATGAACAAGAACATGAATATGTATATAACTTCCCCTGCGTGAGATTCAGGGAAAACAATTTTTAGCAATAAATATTAATTATAAATATTACAAAACTGAAAAGGTGTCGTTAATTTAAATTAATAAACATTTTACAAACATTATTCAGGTATAGGTTAATTAAGGGGTGGAGACCAGACTGATTAGGATCATGTTGTGATCGCGTTCTGCACGCAGATGTCTACAAACACATGCTTCTTTCCTGCTCATGCTTGCTACAGTACGCAACACTTTCTGGCTATCTGCTTCCTCTCTGGACTATGGCTCATTTCCGTACGGCGGTGCAAAAATAGCCGAGCCCTCTGCACCCGTCCATGTTGTTTCTTCCTCTCTACATTCCACGACATCGATCAAGCCTGTTCCTGGGCTTCCTATCTCTTCCTGCGGCCGACAGAAGTGAAGAAGCAGGTTTTTGACCTCGTTTGATTTCTACCCGAGAGGAAATCTTGCACATTCACCTGTTGAGGCGATGATTTCTTCAAAGTTTCATAGAAATGTTTCTCTCCTATATGCTAGACGCGTTCCTCCACTTTCGCTCGAGGGAAACACGACACCCTAAATATACTGTATGAGAATATCTGCCTCAGCACTCCACATTAAATAAGTCCATGTGGGCCTCCTTTGCGTTTTCAAACCTTTATTTTGAAACCGACTCTTGCCAAGTCGGTCTTGTTGTCTCTAAATGTGTTATTCCTCGGTTCTGATTAATGTCGCTCCCCGCCGCAAGATGATGTTTGAAACATGGTAATCAAGATGTAATCCCCAAATCCCTGTGTGGTCAACACGACCGAATCTGGACTTTCTCATCTGCCTTTTTTTCTCCATTTATTTCGCGAACCCCCTTGGAAACGAAGGGAGGCATGGAGCAGAGCCATGCCAGGTTCTGTGGCATACGCACTTTTTCCCAAGCCACAGCTCGACCGGTGCAGATTAATTTCCACTTCTGTATTTTTGCAGAAGGAGAAGTTAATAAACTACCACGACTGGTTTCAGCACATACTGTATGGACAGAACCATGCAAAATATACATGTCTCTGTTATTGTAAGTGGCAGTGATTTTCGAAGCAAATTGTCCGTGAAGGTTCTTGATCATCCATCTGATTCATTAATATTATGTAAATGTAGAAATTGCCTTTAAAAATCTTTGAATAACGAATGAAGGAGAAATACACTTTCAAACATTGCACAGCGTTGCACAAGGGTTATAATTTTTATAAGATGCTCATCACCCCGAAGCTTTGCTTTAGTCCTCATCTCAAACATCTCCGGTGAACACAGTCGTTTGTTCTGTTGGTTTGCTCCGTCAGATATTTCCTGAGGAAAGCAGACCATGCTCTGCACGAGAGATGCCAAACTGCTTTTCCCATGAAACTCAACTTGAGCTGACAATAAAGAATCTCAGGCTGAATTTCAGTATCACTCGAGAAGCATTTAGAAATGCAGAGGCGTGTGATATCAAAATATTATGGAACTTAAAAGAGGATGTATTCATTTACAACATTAATACACTTCAGTTCCAAATATAATGGAATTAGCATATTTTTCAAGTCTCTCAGGAATTCGGGCCGGTTTAAAAAATGTGCAGTCTGGATTCAGATTGGTGTACTTGATTCAGCGTTTGATTTAAAGGGGTCATATGATGCTTTTTTAAAGATCATTATTTTGTGTATTGTTAGTGTATTGTTTAGTGAATATGTTGACACGCATCAATGTTCAAAAAATACATTATTTTTCAAAAACTGTACATTATTTTTGTTCCTCTATGCCCTGCGTCTCTCAAATGCATTGTTTTCTACAAAGTCCCTCCTTCTGACAAGCACAGTCTGCTCTGATTGGCCAACTGACCCGGTGCATTGTGATTGGCTGATCACCGCAAGCAGTCGTCGGCAATGTAACGCCCCTTTCCATAATCTTGAGCTTCATCTTTCAAAATAAATGTGAAGAAGTTAATAATGTCCTTAGTTTTACCATCAATTAAAGCAAGAAAGGTGAACAGAGTGATGAAGCTCGTTTGTGTTTGCAGTACACAAGCCACGGACGGTTAAGACTGACTCTGTAATGTGACCCTCTCTCTATCTCTCTCTCTCTCTCTCTCTCTCTCTCTCTCTCTCTCTCTCTCTCTCTCTCTCTCACACACACAGACACACACACACACACACACACACACACACACCAATAAGATGCTCAAAACTTGAACAGTCTGTAAGCATTTGAACAGTCAATAACAAATACTTAAACTAATAATGAAACATACTTAAAGTAGCTGATTCAGAAGCACCAGATTGACGTAGCAAAGTCAGAGTGACCTCCTCTCCGGGTTCACGAAACGGTCGTCCATAAAATGCATTGCTGTTCTGTTGTAAGTAATCTTAAAGATTCCTAAATACATCTACTTTCGGAAGGACAAATAAAGTGCTTTTGCTTTTGCCTAGATACAGCATCTCCCTGACATGACTTTAATCCTAACTGTGGGCAGCTGTGGCCTAATGGTTAGAGACTTGGACTAGTTACCCAAAGGTGGCCGGTTTGAGTCTTGGTGCTGGCAGGAGTTGTAGGTGGAGGGAGTGAATGAACAGTGCTCTCTTCCACCCTCAATACCCATAGCTGAAGTGCCCTTGAGAAAGGCACTGAATTGCTCCCCGGGCGCTGGATCTATATCTGCCCACTGCTCCTGGTGTGTATTCACTTTTCACTGCTGTGTGTGTGTGTGTGTGCACTTGGATGGGTTAAATGCAGATCACCAATTCAGAGTATCGGTTACCATACTTGGCAAATGTCATGACATTCACTTTCAAATCTTCCCACATAGTGATGTAGACATGTGGGGCGTGTTTTAGAGGGGCGTGGTAGATTCTTAACTTTGATAAAGAATATCTCTTTTGATTTGAGACTTTAGTCTTTGTAACATTACAGATCTCCTTCATGCACCAAGAGCTTGTAACACTCCAAAGAGAAAGGAAACTTTAAATCACATTATATGACCCCTTTAAAATAATTAAATGAACAGCTGACTGTAAATTATCCCTTATTACTTTTTTTATTCATTAATTGTTAAAAAATTGTTTTATATTATTACTAATACTATTATTATTATTATTATTATTATTATTATATAACCTATGTAGAAAAAAAAAATAATTATACTATTTAGATTTTTACTTAATTTATATACAATTAAATAAAAATACAAATATATTAATTTAAAAAATCTAAATAGTGGAAATATAGTACTGCTACTACCACTAATATGTAATAACATAATATTATGTATATTATTTAGTATAATATACAAATAAATAAATAATTTATTTTAAAACTGAATAAATAAATAAAACAGAATATTACTTTTAAAGTTGATGCAATTATTATCATTATTACTATTATTACACAGTTTAGAGTTTTAATTAATTTACATATAATGTAAAAATATTAACAGTGGAAATGAAATAATAATAAAAATAATACAATCAAAATTACAAGTAATATTTCTTTAAAAATTATCTTTTTAGAATATTTTTTTTAATAAAATGTATTTGTATATATATATATGAAATTAAAATTAAATTTATGCATTTAGCAGACGCTTTTATCCAAAGCGACTTACAGTGCATTCAGGCTATCAATTTTTACATATCATGTGTTCCCGGGGAATCGAACCCCCAACCTTGCGCTTGATTCAGTTTCCATTAACGTAGGCCATTATAGTCTGTCTGGGTTTGCCTCGCTTGGAAAAATCAGCGTGTTTCAGCCAGGTGAGTTCGGAAACAAAAACCCTCATTAAAATCAAAAGAGGAAAATATTTCATTCTTTACCAAAAAATTCTCATTGAATCGATATCTAATAAATTAACATTTTGTAATAGAATAAAAAAGGCAATGTTTTAATATAGCTCTGAATATTAGATCAAAGGGATGCTGCTATATAGTCCCCATCAATCAAAAGAGGTCTGACTGGAGACTACAGAGCCTTGATGAGAAGAAGAGAACCTGAAAGAAAGCACTTTAAGCGGTGTACCTGTGCTTCAGGAGTCTGCTAGAGTCAAGGTAAAGGGCCCATTACTGCGGTGCCTATTTCTTGGACGTCAGAAGATATCATACCATTTGAAGGATGATTCAATTTCTCCCTTCTTCTGCCCACTAGATCTGTTTTCCCAATTTCTGCCGTGATTTCTAGTGAGATTTGGCTGCACAAAAAAAGTTACTTGGATCCAGCACATCATTTCATCTGTGATGGGCACAGAAATAAACACAGAGAAAAGGATCAACTCATTTTTTATATAATATTTAATTAAATGAAATATATTTATAAAATGTACTTTGTGTGTGTACCTACTTAACTATATTTTGGGGACAAATTTTTACCCCAAACTGAGCAAAACCTTACAAAGTCACCAAAAACCTCCATTTGGGGACATCCATATTTGTAAAACTGGTATAAAAATAAAATGAACAAAGTTTCTTTTTAAATTGTATAAAATGCACAAAAGAAATCTGAGGGGTAGGGGTGGGTTTACGTTAAAAAGCGTATAACTATCTGTATATAAAAACAATAGAGGACTATATAATGTCCCTATTTAGATAGCTAATAAACATGTGTGTGTGTGTGTGTGTGTGTGTGTAATTGAATGTTATATTGATTATACTGTTAGTTTCTATTTATTTTATTCCGTGTATATATTTATATTATTAGAAAGACATACATTTTCAATCAAAACTTTTACATTAATTATTTATTTTACTGTATTCATATTATAATATTATAATTTAATATTATAAATAAATATTTATAATATTTTTTTCAATGCGCTATATGTATATCTAAATTTAAATTGTAAATAAATAATATATCATACTATATTAATATTTAGTAAAATTTAATACTAATATAATGAAATGCATTATTAACATATTTTATTTTATTATGATATTCTCAGAAATAAAACATGCAGTGATGTCCATTTGTCCATCAGTGAAATATAAAACTACAGATTTTCTTGACAGCATAAAAATTGGAGTGAAAAGTTTCATTGTAAAATTTACTATTATACTGTATAACATCACGAATATCAGAACGAGAACTGAAACATCAGATTTGATTTGTGGCTTTCTTCTTTGTTGTACACTTTTTAAATCCCTCAAACTTGCGACTCAGCATCTGTAACTGTGCCAAATCGTGGGATCACAGGAGGTTCGCGGACGCAGTCAAAGATTTTAAGGGGAGGATATCAGTGTGACCCTTGGGGGCCATGTACAGCTGAACAGGCTGTACCTCTTCCTGTTTGGAGTCATTTATCTTGTCCAGTGCTATCAGGGCATCGGCCACGTCTGCGTCTTTTTACTACATTCTTACAAATTTGACACACAAACCAAATTACAGCATTCCACCACATACAGTATGCCAAACTGCGCCTGTAAGCAGAGCAACCGAAAGCAGCAGCTCTTCCCAAAACAGGTTTAAAATGTCACTTTGATGGATAGGTTCCCATTGGTGTCCCGTGGGTTACAGAGGGGGAAGAGCCGGCCCCGGTCTCCCTAGATCTCTCAGCAGAGAGCTGAACACAATGGAGGACAACCCTAGTCTCTACGCTAGAGTCCATACGGGTGCATGTGGCATTCGCAGGAAGCCAAGACTACAGGGTGTGGGGCCGTGCTCTCTGCAAAGATCCGATTTCCACATTCTTCCCTTCTGCCACACCTAAGTCCTTAATTGTCTGGCCACAGACAAAGTATTTTGAGACCACACCATCACGAGCCAGTTTTTTTATTCGGGACCTGGATGTTTGGTTTGGGCCAGAACCAGAAGGTTTGGTCGAGATCGGACAGGGTTGCGTGCAGCCGTTCTCAGGAGGAGGAGGGAACGCAAATGGGATTATTTGGAAATTTGTGGCGGCGACTGAGAAAAATGTTGATACTCAACATGCTGCATTATTCTGACATTGATATCAGTCTCGCACATGAAGTGGAGTGTGTAAGATTGTCTTTTCATATAAAATTCAAATCAATGCGTCGGTAACATCAGATAAAAAGATTATAGATGCCACATGCATCTTGCATGAGGAAGCCTTGGCAGCTATCATCCGATTCCTTTCCTTTCATGTCTTTTTTCCCCCGCTCTGCTTGTTTCTGATCAATAAAGGTCTATTTTCTCCCACACAAGGTTTCCCATTCAATAGATCTGCCAGGGGTTTTAAAAACATAGAAGCATGATCTATTTATTATTGGCTGTTACCATGATCTATCTTCCCAGATTCCTGCCATTGAGAACGAGTTTTGCTTATTTCCTTTATACGCCCTTTATTATGCGTCCAATCAATCAAACCTTGCAAGGCATGCAATTCACCGATGCACACTTGTCCTGCCCTCGGCAACCAATGAGAGCGAGTTTCGGATTAGTCCGGTTTTAGTGTCTTTATTTGTCATTGGTTCAGCCACTTTATAATTCAGCTCAATGCATAATGAGGTAGTCTGACAGGACAGTGAATAATGTGATTGAATATTTCATCAGGTATAATTTGCTGACCCAAATTAACAGGTCAATACTTATGTGTCACAACTGCCGAATGTGAGTCAATGGCACACAAATATGCCGTGTGTCTTTTGGGACCTTCTAAACTCTATATACTGTAGCAGTAGGCTTTCTTTACAATTGGCAGGTTTCAATATATTTCAATTAATCATTTTGTATAAATAAACGTCTGATAAAACTACTTTGCATTGATGCATTAAATGCTTTTTAATGATAAAATACGTACATTCGACACTACACTGCATCTCACTGAACATGCACAGTGATTTGCAAAAGGTATTTCACAGAATTGTACAATAATATATTGATTTGCAGTCTTTTCTGTAGCTAAAGAAGACATCATGAGGTGCATACATACCTGTACACTTTTAAGAATATTTATTTAGTTCATCTGGTTGTGTAATCAACTTTACAGTGAATTTGTTGGGTTTTTAAAATTACTCATTATGATTATTTTTCCTGAAAATTACATCTCAAATATAATAGTCTCATTCGCCCACTTCTTTCTACCCGGGGGTCTTGACGTCACTTGTAAATAGGTGTATTGATTCAATGAAAATATTCAGAAGCATGCATCTCCTGAATGTGCTTAGCAGAAGGTTCCTGGCGGTCAGCAGAAAGAACCAGGAGCATTTTGTCCCTGTGATAAATGGAGCGCTCTGACAGGTCACTTCTTCCCCCCTCAACAATCCCCGAGCGCCACAATTTGTTCCCTACAGAGGGCAGGAGAAGAATCTCTGCAGGTGACAGATTTATTGGTATCCACATGAGACAAAACACCTTAAAGTCCCTGTAAAGGCCCCAGACCACTGCGGAGAGAGATTGAACCCCCATTTATATCCAGTTGGATTGCAGTCAAATATTTAATGTTTTATTACAGACCTGGAAACTTTTGGAAATTTTTGTACATTATGGCGCCTAACATTTAAAGGAACCCTTAAAAGAAAAAAAATTAAATGAAGGTCGTCTAAGATGTAGATTAGTCTGTTTCTTTATCTGAACAGATTTGGAGAAATTTAGCAGTGCATCACTTGCTCACCAATGGATGCTCTGCAGTGAATGGGTGCCGTCAGAATGGGAGTCTGATAAAACCAACAGAGGTAATCCACACCACTCCAGACATTCAATTAACAACTTGTGAAGTGAGTGTTTGTAAGAAACAAAACCATTATTGTGGTGTTTTACCTTTAAACCGTTGCTTCTGGTCAAAATGTAATCCATAATAATGCTTCCTCCTGTGAAGTCCATCTCCTGTTGTCCTCTCATATCAAAACAGTTTTGGCTTGTTTTCACGTGTAAACATTGCTTGATCTGTGCATATTTCTCTCCTGATTCAGAAGAGATGAGTTTTTCACTGGAGAACGTAATATTATGGATAAAGGACTATTCTAGCCTGAAGCAATGGTTTAAAGTTAAATATGTCTTGATGGATTTGTTATTAGAAGCACGCAGATTTCCACTTCACTATACATTATTAATGGACAGGAGTTGTGTGGATTATTGTGATGTTTTTATCAAGTATCATAATGTTACGTTTCTGTTCGGATGAAGAAAGAAATGCATCTATGACTTGGATGGCCTGAGGGTGAGTCAGTTTTCAGCAAATGTTCATTTTTGTGAGAACTTTCCCTTTAAAATATTCCCTCCCTCATATGTCAACAGCACGGTTTTTCCTGATGTGGAGAACCATATGTGGAGGATTTTGGGGTGTCTGCAGGAGCTGGAAGTGATTTTTATTGGGCACTGGTGCACAAAACATGAATCAGGGGCCATTTTTGTGTGGGGGACAGCCCACTTCTCAGTTCACAGGTGTCCTAGCCACAGAATCCACCTCAGAGAATGGCTCTAATTAATGGTGGTGCAGCTCTCTTGGAGAGAAAGGACATGGGTGGTCCACTTCACGTTACCTCAATCTGTTTCCTCCACCCGTGTTGCTCCGAAAATATACAACGTTTTGGACCAGGTTACTTGAGTCTGCCAAGCATCTCCCTTTAAGCCCAATTTACATTCAGGACCCCTGAAATACTCAGTCCAAACTTCCGTCAAAGCCAGACTTCTTTGTGGTGACCACATCTCAATCTGCTGTCAGGAACTGAATCCGAGGGAGGGGAAAATGTGATTGTTTTCTTCGCAGGCCCAAATTGAAGACGCATGTCTGATTTGGGAAAACGTCCAGATCTAGACGAACGGGTCGGCTGCCAAACAGGAAGAAGAGGTTGTAGAGAGAAGGAAGAAATAAGAGTAATCTTCGATGCAATGCTTTGCCCGCTTGAGCCAAAACAAATACTGTACAATCTCACGGACCTTAATGACATGATGTCAATGGTGCGGCTCTTCAGAAAGAAGACATGAGAACATGATACGCTTTACTTTAAATAAGCATTTGAGGTTTCTGTCAGAGCTAATTGCACGATGACTATTTTTTGTTTACAAGTACATATTCCATGGCACGTTATATTTAAAAAGAGATTCAGATCCTTTAATCTGCTTGTAATGTATATGTGATTAGATTGTATATTAGTTCAAATGGTCTATTAAACGTGTGTGTATATATATACTGTATACCAGGTTCTGTACAAGTTGAGCTCAATCGACAACATTTGTGGCACAACGCTGATTACGCCAAAAAATTATTTTGACTTGTCAGATATAAATATAAAGTTACAATTACATGAAAAATAGGTGAAATTATGAAATACTAACTCATTTGTAAAATAGAATCACAAATAAAAGAAATTATCACAATTTAAAATATGTTTAATAGCTTTGTAATAGCTTGTTAGCTATACAATAAACATTTTATCCTGATACAGAATGAATATATTTCAGTCCAGCAATATTAGAGGCCTTTACAATGAGTAAAAAAAGGGCAATATGCAAACATTACATTTTTTTTGTTTTAATAGTTCAGCCATAAGATGTAAACAATTGCATTCTAATATGATTTTAGCGTGAAAATTGCTTTCTAATATTTTCTGTGTGACGTGACAACCAATATTACAACTTTGCTGCCATGACAGTGGTGTAAACCCTAAAAAGACTTCAAAATATTGAGTTAAACAGCTTTACAGCTAAAAAAAAATGCAAAAGATTGAACAATGTTTTATGTTTTCATAAACTTTATGCTTGTAGGTCCTCCAAAAATTGGTCTCATTCACTTGCATTGTGAGCGCCCCAGCGTAACCTTGATTTTTTATTTAGGATGTTAACTTTTTTTGTCATAATTAACATTATGCCACAAATGTAGTCAGTTGAGCTCAACTTAAACCAAGAATCGTTCTAAAACGAATTTTGAAACCATTCAGAAAGTGAAAGCTATATTTTGTGCATCCCTGCAGTGCACAAACACTTCCAATCATAACTTACAGCTGTTAACACCTCTCGTAATGAGCGAAAAGGCTCTGCCCCGAGCAAAACACCAGACATTATGATGTCTCTCAACATCTCCCCTGTGTCTCAGAGGTTTACAGTAAGCGCTGTGATGCAAATCTCCCAGGGCTTTCCCGTCCCAAAAAACATCCCAGCCAGAGACATGTTATTCTAATGGGTTAATGATCGGCTCTTAAGTCAGAGTGCCATTAAATGCAGGGCAAACTGTATATCTTTCTGTCTAACACACACACGCACGCACACACACAGACTCTAAATTTTCCCTGGGATAATTCCCTGAAGATTCTTTGCTATCAAAACGGCCCACCGCCATAAATGCCATTCCAGTGTGTCGCGCTGTTCAAACAGTGGCCCTGTGTTAATGGTTAGGTAGAAGTATTTGCTCGGCATTAGTCGGTACCTGAGCCGGCACAATAGCGACCCTTGATGATAGAGGAAGCAGACAAAAAGAGGATGACTAAATGGCTCTGAGTGCTACAGAAAGTCTTACCGCCATTGTCCCTCAGGAAAAGGTCAGCAAACAGTTCAGCAGGTTAGACACCAATCATTCCTTGATGGCAAGATTGAGATTACTACTTACTTTTGCTTTAATTAATACATAAATATATATATTTATGGAATAAATGGCAGATTATTTCACTCTAGACAAATATGATGCCTTCACTATGGTCTGTCACTAACTAGGGAACTTTTAAGGATATTTGAGTAAACGGAATCTTAAATGGATCAAACAAAACCTGGACTGGAGCATACAAGAAAACGGAATTTTGGAATGGAATGAATTATTTTTTAAATGAAGATGTGATGACCAAATTATAATACAACAAATACTGCAAATACTAAAAGCAGAAATATGAAACATATATTTTTTATTATAGAACATGCAATCATTTTTGTTAAAATGTTTGTATAGTTATTATTAATATATAATTTTTACAGTTGTTTTATGGCGTGTTACACTGTCATTGCGATAAAGTTCGATATAAATTTATACTGAAAAATGTACTTAGTTATATTTTCACATGAATATTATGCTAACACTATATTTACTCGAGCATTGTATACATCTTGCTGCTTTACTATTTAACTGGTAAGTTCCATTTACAAATTAGCACAATTCACTTCCATTATAAGTGTCTTGCTGAAACAGTTTTGCTTATTAAAGTCAAAATACATTTTTAAAACAGGTTAACCACAAAAAAAAAAAAAAAAAAAACATGAATAGAGTCTAAATAAATAGGAAAAAATCCTAGAATTCTGATAATTTAAATAAAAAAAAGCTCATTAATAAAAATGTAATAAAACAATTCAATTTAAAAAATGAAAAAAGTGTAAATATTTTGTACGATATGAGCTGCTAGCAGAAAAATATATATATATAAAAATGTAAAACAAATATATATATATATATATATATATATATATATATATATATATATGTACAGTATTGTTCAAAATAATAGCAGTACAATGTGACTAACCAGAATAATCAAGGTTTTTAGTATATTTTTTATTGCTACGTAGCAAACAAGTTACCAGTAGGTTCAGTAGATTGTCAGAAAACAAACAAGACCCAGCATTCATGATATGCACGCTCTTAAGGCTGTGCAATTGGGCAATTAGTTGAAAGGGGTGTGTTCAAAAAAATAGCAGTGTCTACCTTTGACTGTACAAACTCAAAACTATTTTGTACAAACATTTTTTTTTTCTGGGATTTAGCAATCCTGTGAATCACTAAACTAATATTTAGTTGTATGACCACAGTTTTTTAAAACTGCTTGACATCTGTGTGGCATGGAGTCAACCAACTTGTGGCACCTCTCAGCTGTTATTCCACTCCATGATTCTTTAACAACATTCCACAATTCATTCACATTTCTTGGTTTTGCTTCAGAAACAGCATTTTTGATATCACCCCACAAGTTCTCAATTGGATTAAGGTCTGGAGATTGGGCTGGCCACTCCATAACATTAATTTTGTTGGTTTGGAACCAAGACTTTGCCCGTTTACTAGTGTGTTTTGGGTCATTGTCTTGTTGAAACAACCATTTCAAGGGCATGTCCTCTTCAGCATAGGGCAACATGACCTCTTCAAGTATTTTAACATATGCAAACTGATCCATGATCCCTGGTATGCGATAAATAGGCCCAACACCATAGTAGGAGAAACATGCCCATATCATGATGCTTGCACCTCCATGCTTCACTGTCTTCACTGTGTACTGTGGCTTGAATTCAGAGTTTGGGGGTCGTCTCACAAACTGCCTGTGGCCCTTGGACCCAAAAAGAACAGTTTTACTCTCATCAGTCCACAAAATGTTCCTCCATTTCTCTTTAGGCCAGTTGATGTGTTCTTTGGCAAATTGTAACCTCTTCTGCACATGCCTTTTTTTTAACAGAGGGACTTTGCGGGGGATTCTTGAAAATAGATTAGCTTCACACAGACGTCTTCTAACTGTCACAGTACTTACAGGTAACTCCAGACTGTCTTTGATCATCCTGGAGGTGATCATTGGCTGAGCCTTTGCCATTCTGGTTATTCTTCTATCCATTTTGATGGTTGTCTTCCGTTTTCTTCCACGTCTCTCTGGTTTTGCTCTCCATTTTAAGGCATTGGAGATCATTTTAGCTGAACAGCCTATCATTTTTTGCACCTCTTTATAGGTTTTCCCCTCTCTAATCAACTTTTTAATCAAAGTACGCTGTTCTTCTGAACAATGTCTTGAACGACCCATTTTCCTCAGCTTTCAAATGCATGTTCAACAAGTGTTGACTTCATCCTTAAATAGGGGCCACCTGATTCACACTTGTTTCTTCACAAAATTGATGACCTCAGTGATTGAATGCCACACTGCTATTTTTTTGAACACACCCCTTTCAACTAATTCAACTAATTGCCCAATTGCACAGCCTTAAGAGCGTGCATATCATGAATGCTGGGTCTCATTTGTTTTCTGAGAATCTACTGAACCTACTGGTAACTTGTTTGCCACGTAGCAATAAAAAAATATACGAAAACCTTGATTATTCTGGTTAGTCACATTGTACTGCTATTATTTTGAACAATACTGTATATATATATAAACTTACACCAAAATGTTATTTTATTAATCAAATTCTTTAAGTGCCAATTGCTTCCTTCCATTAGAACATTTAGCTTGCATCCAGGACTGGAACTATGTGTTTTATAAACTCTTTTTAAAAGTAGTTTGTATATGCCTTAACATATTGTCATAACATAACATTCAGAATGAATTGCTAATGAGGAACAAAACAATGCACAAATGCGTGTTGCGTCCAACTCCTGAAGCCTCATATGAGGGCACGTCTTGCCACCTTCCGTGCCTGATGTATTGATCCAGGGCTGCTGTGTGCAATTAGCTTTTATTAGACCTCACAGTTGACACAAGCTGATATCATTGAAAATGACAGAATGGATTTGCAATATTGGCAGTGTGATAATTGCCCTTCTTGGCCTGCGCAAGTCCTTGGGAGGAAACAAAAAAAGAATATCTTAATGTTTCATTGATGTGAATGGAGGAGACTTAAGAGGCTTCTAGTAGCTTCCTATCAGTTCTGAGTCATTAGCGGAGTGCTGGATCGGACTTTTGTGAGGGTGTGAGATGAGGCTTTCGTGCACCATCGGCTCGGGTTTTCCGTTCTCCTCTGCTCAGAGAGGGGTGGGTTTACGGAGGCCTATTGCCCCGCGCAGGGGTCAGGTAAAGGCGACTGGGCGGCCTGTCACTGGAACTCATTCAGCTATTATTTTAAACAAACATGGTGGAGTTCAGCAAATTGAAAAGGCTTTGGCCAATTGAGTTAGAGGACTTATGAATAAATAACATTTAAAAATTGTATGTTGTTTTTATTTATTATATGTTTATATTCTATGTTAATGCTTTTTTTTTGCATAAATATATATTTTATTTTTGTCCATTAAAAAAAAAGGAAAACATAAAGAGGACAGAAATTTTTGGGGCCTGATTCGAACCTGGATTTTCCATATGAGCACCAAAGCTCAATGTGTCGGTTCAAATGCCTGTGACATAACACAAAAGTTTTTATTTGTATATTTTTTTATCTGGCACATTGTGAGCTTCAAGCAAAAAGTTAACATATTATTAAAAATTGTGAAAAGTAAATATTACCAAAAAAAATGTGAGCCCGATTTCCCAAATGAACATCAAAGGACAATGTGTCAACTCAAAAAGACTTCAAATATAAAAATTATTATAGTATTTGCCATGTCAAATATACACCACAAAAAAAAAAAAAAAAACTCAACAAGAGCATAAATTGATTATAGTACATAAAATCTAAAGAGGTAGGAAAAAATATAATGGGAACACAATTGGTGAACCTTGATTCGAACCCAGATTTCCCACATGATCACCAAATCTCAATGTGCCTCAAATGTGTAACTAATCAAAATATTTGTGCTAATTTCCACTTCCACACTTAACCTCATCCATTTACTCATCTGTTCAGCGTCATACAATCCTCATCATCTGCTTTCGACTTTCCAAACACGTTTTCATTTTCATAACCACAGAGTTGCACGTTTAAGACATCTGTCAGTTCTGATTCAACTCGGGATCAGGATCAAACCCAATGTTGTGGTTTAGAAAGTGTCCGACTGTGTTTTGTTTCCAGCCCCACATGTGCTTTGTTTTGGTTTTCGTGGCGACCGCAAACACCTGACAGAACGCGAACGCTATTGTTCCCCGAAGCTCTTGAAAATAGAAGCATATAGGAAGCAATGAACAATGACTGTTGCTTGACCCGCTAATGGATCTAGCAGCTTGTTTTCTCTTTTTTTCTTGTCCTCTGCCAGAAAAGAAAGAGAAGGAGAGAAACCAAAGAAAACATATGGGGTTTAATTAAATGCGGACAGGTCGGATCCGATCGGCCGTCATGCTGCAGGGCTACAGTGCAGGAATGCTAACGCAAACACGTCAGGTAGAACCACGAAATAAACACGATAAGTGTATGACTCAGAAATGCCGTGGCACAAATCCCAGCCCTTTCCCAGGCTCCAGGCGCTGTTTACTCTCCCAACAATGACCGACAACACTCGCTCTCATCTCGGCCGTCCCCTTTTTCTTACTCTTCATTGATGACAGCCACAGAAGGTCAACAAAACATGGTTTTTCACACAACCCAGATTCCCCACACTCGTCTCACTCATCTAATACTACACAAAACAAAGACTTAGCATTGTCACAGCCAGGAAATCTCCACCTTTGGCTTTTTTTCCATCATCCCCACGTAGGTGCATTTTGACCGCTTTGAAGCGAAAGCCTGAGAACAGCTTCAGATGTCAACCTTATATCACACATAAGGTTTTCAGATAATCTCGCACAGATTATTTTGAGAATTATGTGTTGATGGGTTTTGATAGAGCAGTGCATCAAGCAATGATCCATCATTTGCCAAGCTTTGTTGTCACTTACAATAGAAGACAGAGGAATACAAGTGGGAGAGCAAAAGGAAATAGTTTTCACTAGCTATCATGTTAAATTCTAACCTTGAAGTACAATAGATGAATTAAACCATTTTCATGGTGGATTTGCATTTCCGCTCTCATTTCAGGAGGCGATCTGTCAGATTTTGATTTAAACTGGTTGAAGTGTGTTAAACAGAACTCTTGAATGCTAAAAAAAAAAAAAGACAGAATATGAAAGGTATTTGATGAACGATTTGGTGGAAATGTATGTATTTTTGTGTAGATTGTGTTTGGGCCTGATCGTGACCTCAGCACATTTCCACTGCTTCAGAAAAAGAGATGCGCCCCACCTTGTGTTTACTGAATTATATAACCACATCATTGTGGACAATGATTTTGATTGTACAATAAAATTACACTGCAGTCATAAAAACATAAGCCAGTGCTAAAAGTCACTAATGTGTTTATACTTAAAACAGTAAACAATAGATGTAAATATTCAATCATGTGTCAAGTTGTTTATTATTCAATATACAAAAGATTATGTTTTTTTTTATATTTTCTTTAATTATAAATTATTATTATGATTATGTCTCTGATTTAGAAGTTAGTCTGAGTGTATGTATGAATATGTGTGTGTGTGTGTGTGTATATATATATATATATATATATATATATATATATATATATATATATATATATATACTAGAGATGCACCACTATTATTGGCCAATAATCGTATCGGCCGATAAAAGCAATTCTTTGCACTATCAGCAGATTGTTCAAAATCAGTTGAAGATCGGGCAGATTATATTCTGTCAATCAAAAGGCGGCGAAAAAACATGTCAGACTCCATGCAGACTCTATTTGACCAATTTGACCCTGTAAATCACCCACGATATCGGCAGGGAAATTCAGTATCGGTGCATCTCTAATATATATGTGTGTGAGTGTTTAGCTTATATATAGTGTATATATAGTGTGTGTGTTTGTGTGTTTGTGTGTGTGTGTGTGTGTGTGTGTGTGTGTGTGTGTGTGTGTGTGTGTATATATATATATATATATATATATATATATATATATATATATATATATATATATATATACAGTACAGATCAAAAAGTTTGGACACACCTTCTCATTCAAAGAGTTTTCATTATTTTCATGACTATGAAAATTGTAGAGTCACACTGAAGGCATCAAGGGCTATTTGACCAAGAAGGAGAGTGATGGGGTGCTGCACCAGATGACCTGGCCTCCACAGTCAACGGACCTGAACCCAATCCAGATGGTTTAGGGGTGAGCTGGACCGCAGACAGAAGGCAAAAGGGCCAACAAGTGCTAAGCATCTCTCGGGGAACTCCTTCAAGACTGTTGAAGATCATTTCAGGTGACTACCTCTTGAAGCTCATCAAGAGAATGCCAAGAGTGTGCAAAGCAGTAATCAAAGCTAAAGGTGGCTACTTTGAAGAACCTACAATATGACATATTTTCAGTTGTTTCACACTTTTTTGTTATGTATCTAATTCCACGTGTTAATTTATAGTTTTGATGCCTTCAGTGTGAATCTACAATTTCATAGTCACGAAAATAAGGAAACTCCTTGAATGAGAAGGTGTGTCCAAACTTTTGGCCTGTATTGTATATAGTGTTCCTGTAGCTCAACTGGTATCGCATTGCGATAGCAAGTGCAAGGTTGAGGGTTCGAATCCCAGTGAACACAAGATAGTAGAAAATTGTTAGCCATAATGCAATGTAAGTCGCTTTGGATAAAAGTGTCTGCTAAATGCATATATATATATATATATATATATATATATATATATATATATATATATATATATATATATATATATAATTTAAATAGGTATATAGTATACATGATTATTATCAAAGTAAATTAATTAAATAAACATTGTATAACACTTATAATGCATCTCTTTCTCTCTCTCTCTCTCTCCACACACACACACACACACATATATACATACAAATACATACATAAAGGTTTACTACCATAACATGTAGTAATATCTACATTTTATTCGTTGAAATAAAAGAAAAAAATAAGAAAAAAGACTCAAACTTGGTAGCAAAATAACAAACAAACAGACACCACAATCATTTTAGTAGATATAAACTTGTCTCACGGGATGTACACGAGTTGAATAGATTACTGAGCGTGTCAGGGAGTCAGAGTGCAAGATCCCGGTTTCATTGGCTCCCGAAGCCCTGTTCTCCACGACTGAAACCTTGACCTCAACCGTGCTACACTTAACCATGTTTTATTCTGCCGTAAAGACCTCTGTGTTTAGTGTAGGGGTCCATCCAGCATCGTAAAACACAGCTGAAGGGGGGAAAAAGAGAGCAGGGACAGGGATTAAGTTGACAAATCCCCCAGCTTTGAGCCTCGGCGGGCCGGTAATCTCTCTGGTAAGCAAAGAGCTCTCAGGTACCCCTTGTGTTATCAGCACACGTCCACTTATGCTAGTCAAGACGGCCTCACTCTGTTGTCTTCTGCCTTGTAGCTGCTGTGGGCCAGTGACATGAGGGTCATTAGGTCCCCGCGCTTCAGTCAACAGGCCTGTGTTTGCCAGGCCAATTGTCCCGAGACTCTTTATCTTTTGTCGCCAAATTTAGATGGCATTGTTGCCCCTCGCCTTGCATGAAATCGCTCTTTTGTGTGTGGAGCGCTGTAGATCAAGTGAAAGAGAGAGGGGAAGAAAGACAAAATCATTCAATAACTCTGAACATTTCAATCCGTAAAATTTGTACAAATTTGAATCTATATAAATAAACAAATAGATATATATTTATATCATAATTATTATTTATTAATGATAGTAATAATCAGTGATATTATATTATTAGTAAACACTAAAATCAATATTAAATTTTGTGTATAGATATATAATTTGTTATGAACATATTCGTAATATATTATAATAATATAAGCATTAACATTGTCTGTACAGAGCCCTGAATTTTGAATAAACACACATAGATAGATAGATAGATAGATAGATAGATAGATAGATAGATAGATAGATAGATAGATAGATAGATAGATAGATTTGTATTTAGCGATTTAGAATACATTTTTTATTATTAATTGTTTTATATCAGCACATTATTTGTATAATATAATATTATATTATATCATACATGTTAACATTGTACAGAGGCCCAAATTTATACAATTCAATAACTAAATACATAGATTTAGGCAATTGTACAAACACCTATAGTATAAACCATAATATATATGGATTTTTTGTTGTTGTTTGCATCCCCATTGATATACATCTGTGAGTAGATGAGGGCCGGTCTGTTATTACATCCAGGAACATATTCCCCTGAGCACGCGTGTCCATCCTGATACTCACACATCCCATAAAAGAAGCTCACTCTGTGTGCTAGGGGTTTAGTTGAAGCAGTTCAAAGTTTGCGGCCCGGTATCTACCTGTTATGCTCTTTTGATCTGGCATTTTACCACCTGTCTTTATTTCCATTCGGTGATTGCCGGTTCGAACTCTCTTGTCCACCGGTTAATCATTCCTTCAGTACTATCTGTCCGCTTTGGCTTATCTTTCTGTGTGTCACGTTATAACTGGCTGTTATCAATCCGTCTAACTCCACGTGATCTAGGCAAACCTATCAACCTCAGAAGTTTTGAATATTGTTGAGTAGGTGAGATATGACTGCAGGTTTAGTGCAGGTCATGGGGGGGTGGGGGTGAGGGGTGAGTGGTGTCTGTCAAAGTTAAGGGAGAGATGCCAGGCGGCTGCTTTGCTCAAAAATATCTCACTTTTCTTCACGGATGCTTATTGAGGAAGCTTCAAAAGCTCGAAAGAATGGAAATATTGTATGGGATATAGTTGCTCAGGTATTTTGGTCCTACGATGTCCACTGGTTTTGAGAGTGAATTGGGACAAAGTGACTCCAGTAAAGACTTTGGTAAGTGCTTTGGTGAGTGCCATAGGTTTGCTCTGATAAAAAATGCATCATTAGTCCTTATTTGAAATATTCAACAGACTTGAACAGAATATGAGCAGTCTGAGTCTCGTTGTTTATATACTGGAGCTTATGTGAAAGATTTGAGGAGCACTGGCCTGTTGACCATGTTTTTTCATTTTCCGAATGTGTTTATTACTGGCTTTATCGCCGTCTTGGGCTATTAAGACTTTATTTTATTTTTTAAACGGGGATGCAGTGATTTTTATATCGCGTGCAATGACATAAACAGCACTTTGGGTATTTATTGCGCTGTTTTGTTACAGATAAGCCGGCTGACAAGCGGAGAAGTAGCGGAATGATTTAATGGTCATTTTGTAACAATTAGAAAATTATTATTAGCCCATTAGTAGTATAGCCTTTTATAACAGAAACAAAAATTATAGGCTTTTACATGATGGGAAAATATATACATTTTAATGAAATGCTTGAAATATAAAGGAGATCATGTGTGCGAAATCGACGTAATGGGAATAAGACTAAAACTGGTGATTTTAACCGATGTAACAGTAGATTTGTGGTGATATTCATGCGTATGAATATAAATATTGTGTCTATTTGTGCCAGCTATTTTCGTAATATGTTGTATCATGTTATATATAACGGGTTTTTATGATTTTATTATGGTATATTATTGACATCATCATGCACACAATTCTCATTTAGGCAGTGAGCTTTAAAACATATTTTATCGACTGATTTCTTACCTCGTTTGTCCCCACAGTATTTGTACAAAATATTATAAATTTGGCCTAAATAAAGTTAACGTTTAACATATAAAATGACGAAATATTTTTGTTTATAAAATTATTTATAATATGTAAAATAAAACAAATGACAAAAACACTGTAATCTACGTGTGCATTTTAATCTACACAAGGCAAAGCCTATCCTAATTTCTTAATATAAAAAAAATGCTTTTTTTTTTCATTAATTCAACTTTGAAACCCTATAGAGTATTTAAAGTGCACGTTAAGCCACAAATTAGATCGGAAACGAATTTTAAAAGTAAATTTTTAGAGCACATCTTGTGTAATTTTATCTTGCTTTCTATAACCCTCCCTATTCAGTTATATTTTTCCAATACACACAAACACTTTGCCCTCCAGCACATCACCACATACCTCCCGGTGCTCCCGTTTACGGTGCTGCGTGTCTCGCAAATGATGTTCAATTAGTTCAGTTTGTCTGCGTATGCCAGTGGCGCGAGGGAACAGTGAGCGGAGGCGCTGATTCTCGGACTCGATTCTGATTGGACAAACGCGTGACGCCAGCGCAGCGAACGCAGCGCTGATTGGCTGACGCGGTGTCGGTGCGTCGTAAACAAAGCAGCGAGGAGCAGTTTGAAACTTCACAGATAGAGCGACAGAGCGCGCGCGGAGGAGGGGCTCACGCGAAGTTCCTGACAGTTCGCGCACTCCGGTTTAAAGACCAGCATCACAATCGCTGCAAAGACCACCCGAATGAACTTGCGCAGCGTATGAACAACTCTTGAGAGAAGGGCAGGCGAACTCAAGCCGTCTTGGAGCTCCGCACACACACACACACAGGATTTGTTTCGGACGTTTGGACGGTGTTTGTGAGGATCTCTGGCGTTCCTTTCGCGCGCAGGCGGAGCGGCGCGTGTTCATCATCGGCTCAGCAGAGCTGTCATGCTACCTAAAGTCGAGTCAGAATCTCTGGGACTCGCTCGATCGCATGGGGAACAGAGGCATATGCCAGGAAACATGCAAGGTAAGCGTCAGAGTGAATGTGCGCCACGCGCTTCCATTCATGCACGTAGTATTGAACCTCTCATTGTCAGATATTTCACACTCATTTCAATTTTATAAACACCGCATGCCACAAATATAACTTCTGACACTGATATTTGAAGTAGGCCTATCGTTTTAGATGTAAACACACTAGGCTACAAAATGGCAAAACCACACAAAACGTTTAGGATTGCAATAAAATATTAGCGTTTAATTTGACTATTATTGCCCCGCACTTAAATGTAGGTACACTAGGTGGCCGCGTAAAGATAAATTAGGAAACAAAGTGCAATAGCAGAGCATGAATTATTTTGAGCTGTGTGAACTCTTATAAACTCAACATGATCTGCATCACCTGCCAATGAATTTGGTCTTAGCATATACAACAGAAGGGGAAAACGAAACCACAATAATGACTGTGACAGAGCGCAGCTTTATTCCAAACAGAAATCTGCTGCATGCTCCAAAATTGCATAAACTTCACTTTTTAAAATAAAGATTCCAGTCATGATCAAATTGATTTAGAAAACCATTTTTGTAGCCTACTGGAACCTGTCTGAAGAGTCAACAGTAATGAAACTCTTTAGTAGCCTATCCACAAAAAAAAAAAAAAAAAAAACAACTCTGCGACAAATGGTTACTGATAAGAATGGGTTCTTTTATGATTTTTTTTAAGAGTAGCTATACTTTTACAGTCTTAAAATCTAATTTTATTTTCAGGCGTTGCAGGCAAATAAGTGACAGGAACAGACCGATTGCTGCATTATTATAATCGAGGAATATAATTTAAACTGAAGAGAGAAGTAGCCTGTAGAGAAAGCCTTGCACGAGTAATATTCCAGCTATGAGATCTTATGTTCGTAGAATGTTCTTTAGGTTGGTAGATTAAAAAAAATTAATAAAAAAAAAAGTATTTTTACATTCAAATAGCCTTTTTGTTGGTCCCTAGCACAAGTCATAAACAATTACCGGCCGTTATGAATAAGCTTTTTTTTTTTTTTAACAAATCAAGGAACGTGTCAGCTCGGCATTTTTTAGTCACATTAAAAATGTAAATATAGAAAATTATCGACGAACTGAAAAACCTTCAGACTTGATGCTCGTGGAATTATTACCTAAACGTGAGCATTAAAACACACACACACACACACACACACACACACTTGTTGCGTTCAAATATAAAACGGGCTACATTTTGCACAAATAGGCTAATGAACTTATGGAAACATTAGAATAATGAGTAGACCAATAATAAAACAAAAGTCCGTTCATGTTCTATTTTATAGTTTAAGTTTTTTTTTTTCATTTTCTTTTCGCAATAGCTTTTAAACGAAGTGGTTCTTTTTCCTGTGGAACAAAAATCCAGTTCGAATGCCTTTTCTTCTTCACTTATGTAGAAGCTCGATGGTTCTATTTAGAACTCTCAAACTGCATCACTTCATCGACATTAATGCTAAAAGATGAAGATGAAATATATATCATTTACAGAGAAAAGAATAGTAAGACGTAAAAATACGAAAGACGCATGCCACGGTGTATATTTTATTTTGCTGGCACACACTACTCGTGTATTTACATGGTTTTGCTTTTCTTCGCCTCGTGGCTAAACGGTCCACACCAGCGCGAGACAGCAGCCTCTCTCGTGCTCCCACACCAATTTACGAGCCATCATGAATATTAACCAGATCGAAACTGAAGTTGTGCCCCGTGTGTGTCCATCCTCCACACCCGTCTCGAAGCTTCGGCTATTTCCCAGAGACCCAAACTGCATACTTCCAGAAAAATTCACTCTTAAGGCTAGGATTGTGTACAGCTCACAACTGGTGATTTTTCAACTTTTTATAGACTTGTTTGCAAAACTGCAGGCTACACGTAGAAGGTGTCAGAGAAACAGTTAACATAAAATGTATTCAACACGCTTAAAATAAAGATTGTCCAATAGTCAAGGAAAGAATAGGTCCAATCAGGATCCTTTTCGTTTGGTTGTTCAGACATTCATACAGTTCTTGATGTTTTAGGTTTTTCAGTTGAATGTGTTTTTTTTTCTAAATGAACAGTAAAAAAAGAATAATAATTCTATTCTATTAAATCAGACTGCAAAACCATTTTTTTTAACCACAATAATTAATTACAAAAACATCTAATATGTGTAACTTAGATTCTGTGATGTGAATTGTATCTCATAATTTGATGGTGATTTTCAGCACCCCAGTTTAAAATGATGGACTACTCCTACGACGAAGAATTAGACGAAATGTGTCCTGTGTGTGGAGACAAGGTGTCCGGATATCACTACGGGTTACTGACCTGTGAGAGCTGTAAGGTGCGTAACATCCGCTGTTTTTAACTTCTCAACTCAAGGGTCGTGACCAAAAAATGAATCTCAGGTCTGTCTGAAAAAACGATGCATCTAACTATATAATTATGGACTGTTAGAATAGAAAAGAAATAGCCATATCTGTTTTTAAGAGAAAGAAGAAAATGTTTTCCACACCTTTTATTGTTGACCTCCATAAGGCGTTGCATCCAAGTGGTATTTTGGAGAAAATCAATCTGTCAATTGGCATTATGTGATGTCATCCTTGAAAACCATATATATAGTTATTCCAGTTGAGAACAACTGATCTTTTTTTTTTTTTTAATCAAATCAAATTCTTATGCAATTGTTACTTATTTATTTATTTGTGGAGTTATTTATTAGTGTATAATGGGATGTGGATTTTGTTTAGTGACTTGCTGTGTGTTTAGTAAATGAAGAAATGACTGTTTTTGTCAGTGTCCAATTGAAGTCTAGTGTTGTTTATCTCCGGACACCGTCAGAGGTTTGGGAGTTCAGTCACACATGACAGTTCGTAACCAAATGGACAGTTTAGAAAAGTCTTTGTCTCTCTCTCTCTCTTACACACACACACACACACACACACACACACTGACTTACATTGTTTTTCCCCCAAAGGGTGTATATGGTGGTGGATTTTCTTCTTTAATTGTTAACAGATCTCTGTAGCACAACTCGAGAAAATGATTCACCGTTTAAAACCGCCTTGTTGAGTTTTGACAGTTTTGACAGTATTTAAATATTCATATTTTAATGTAAACGTTCACTTGAAAAGTTATTTAGAATTCTGTTTTAGTATTTTAATGTGCTATAGGAAACCAGTATTTGCTGTTTCTTACATATTTCCCGTTTCAAATTTGACTTGTTTTAATGATATAGTCTACAGTCAAGGTTAAGCACTTTCTGAACTCCATGTTGCGGCCATGTGTGTGTGTGAGTGTTATTTGAGTTCTGGCCAGTATCGATCCTTTTAGTTTTAAATGGGCCGGTCTCCCTATGGTGTTGATCAAGAATAAGTTAATACCGTTCCTCGTTTGATTCTCTCCTGCCCTGAAAATGAATTCTGAACACTTGCAGGTGGAACCGTGTAATCCTACGGCTGTAAATTATGGATATAATTTATTGGATTTTTTTTCAGTTGCTTTTTTGCTTCTGCCGTATGAATAATCGGATCAGAGAAGTTCAGCGGGGATTTATTTGGAAGAAATTTTGATATTTGTACGACCCTGTTTGGATGTTCAAATGAAATTATAGAGCAAAATTTGCTAAAAGTAAACTTCAGCTTTCAGTCAAAACGACTTCAAATCCAACTTTGTAGTTTTTTTTCCAGCTTTGATGGCTCGCACAGCCTCTGGTCATAATTACTTTAAGAGGAGCTCACAGAGACACGCAAAACATGTAGCACTAGTATGTCACAAGATCTTTATATTAGTGAGGATATCAAGCGGGTCACCTAAAGTGATCGACTCTCTAGTCGGCTTCTCCCATTTCTCAATCTGTTTCTTTCCAGCCTGCGTTTCTGTTTGTTCATGTCAAGTGTGCGTGTGGGTGCACATGTCAGTTTTTGTGTGGGTGTGTGTGTGTGTGTTTGTGTTTATCCAAGTGAGCGTCGACTGCTGAGGGAGCGTTTCTCTGCCCGTGGCTCTACTTTTATATGTGTCTACTTGTGTGGCAGTGTGTGTAGCACCTCTTTTTTTCTGTGTGAATGGATACAAGTGTTTTTTTTTTGGGGTTGTGTGTGTGGGATGTCTGTGGCTGAATAGCACATTAACAAACACTGGAGGTCAAAAGTTTGACATCTTCATTCACCTCACTCTGCAGGGCTTCTTCAAGCGCACGGTGCAGAACAACAAGCGCTACACATGTATAGAGAACCAGAGCTGTCAAATAGACAAGACCCAGCGGAAACGCTGCCCCTACTGTCGCTTCCAGAAGTGCCTCACTGTCGGCATGAAACTGGAGGGTAAGAAGTCTTTTTAGTTCATCTCTGCATTTCTTCCTGTAACTAAACACAGCTTTAGCTCTATAAATAGCAATTCTGTCATCATTTACTCACTTGGTATTATGAGCACTTCCTGTGTCTGTGTGCCTCTTTAAGAAGAATCACTTTTATTCCCCAATTTGTAAGTCGCTTTGGATAAAAGTGTCTGAAAAATGACTAAATGTAAATATATATGTAAATGTATATCGTTACAAATCCGTAGGGCTTACTTTTTTCTGTAGAATACAAAAGGAGATGTTTTGAAAAATGTCCACGCTGCTCTTTTCCATACAGTGAAAATTAATTGGGACCACAGCTTTTCGAAAATATGATTTGTACATTAAGTACAGAAACAGATTTAAATATAACTAATTTTTTACTTTTTAGAGCTTGACAGCTTATGTCTCCATTCGCATTCATTGCATGGAAAAGAGCAGCGTGAACATTTTTCAAGACGTCTTTTATTTTCCACAAAAGAAAAAGTAAGTCAAACAGGTTTGAAACAACACAAAAGCAGCTATCCCTTTAACTACCATCTAAGAATTCTACACGCTTACCACATAATTCTTTCCTCTCAGTCTGTAGATGTACGACTGTTAATTGTTTAACTGCTGGAGGGCAGAATTTCAAGCGGTGTTGTTTTATAGCTAGCTGGCTTTGATTTGCTGCCGCATGCTACCAACAGGATACGAGGCCCTCCAGCGCCCTGTCAGACCCGTCCGAAGAGATAAGCGCTCGCTAATACTCCCCACAGGCTTGATCTGATAGTTCGCACTCCTAAGGAAAGCTGCAGAGATGGAACATTTTTAACCAAAATGGTGTTTTGAATACAAACCACAGCAGCAAGTTTCATACATATTTAAAACAGAATTACTGCAAAAAAATATATAATTATTAGTGCAAAAGTGTGTAATTTTGTCATAAACTGCAATTGTAAGAGTCTGATGTTGTTTTAATAGTTTTGTAATTTAAAAATAATAACAAAAACAACAATAATCATAATCTTAATAATCAACTTACTAATAATAATGTAAAGCTGGCTTATTATTACAGGGTCCTAGGTTCCAAGTGAGGGACCTGCATTAGTGATGGATCTGCAATTCATCTCTAATGACTTAATTTGATCATAACAATTATATAGAATGCGAATATTAAGAATTGATGAAAATGTAAGATGAAAAAAAAAACGTTTTACGTTTTTAATAATAGTAATAATAGTATATAGTTTACTTGTTTGTTGGTGGTTCCATGAATTGTAGTGATGGACCTGTCGGAAATAAATGCTTCAGTTTAAATCTTATATCGTGTATTATCAGAAGCTTTCAGCAAACAGATTTGAGCGCAACACTCACCATAATTGAACAAGTAGCAAAACAAAACATCCAAATCAGTGTGACACAGACAAGTGGCCTTCCATGTCTCAATGGAAGCTCTATATTATCAACACAGATAAGGAAAGTTCTGGAAAAAGCACAGTAGAGCATGTTATGTCTTACAGAGGAAGCCTGTAATTATCATCTTTTATATAATTGTGGCTCAGTTACAGATTAAGAGAATCCCATCTCTTTTTTTACCTCTATATACTAAGTATCGAGTTGAAGAAGTGAAAAGGAAGCTACATAGACCAGCCTGTCCATTTATTCATTCCATTTGAGTCCAACGTTATGCACAGCGGAGCGTAAAATAGTTTAGATTTGATCAAACGTCTGTTATCCATATTAGGGACCTTGATGAATCTGACAATCTGGCATGGCTCTACTGTGGATATTCAAAACATGCTCCACGCTTTGCATTGCGCACTTTGTCATTTTTTTGGGGGCTGATATGCATTTGCCGTCTCCCAGCCGCTGGCTGTGGTGCAGGAAAGCTGTCCTATTACTTATGCATAGATATCATAGCTATTCATGTGTGCGCATGGAACGGCACACTTTCAGAGTAGAGCTTCGGCAGACATGATAAACTGTGTGTCTGGAGCCGGCCAGGGGAGGCATTCATATGCCTGTGATAGGACAGGGATTCTCGCCCAAGCAACGCTTAATATTCCTGTATATTAAACACACATAAATCAGACAATAAGCAGCACTCGAATCTGCCCAGATGGGCCCCGTCTACACAGACGCAGAACACACACAAACAAACAACATCTATGGACGGCCAATTCAAGTAAGTGAGATCAGGCAACTGCTTTTATCACCAAGGCAATTGCTTTCCGCAAGCCATTTGAGTAACTCACAAATTGGTTTTATAAGTCATGTGCACACACAAGCTACAAATATACAGAAAAGACACACAGTTTACTTGAAAAAAGGGCTGTGTATTTGGAATAGAATACTAGCCTACTACATACTGAATGTTAAACAATAAATACTGTATGCTAGCTACTATTTAATGCATACTATATACTGACAAATTAGGTGTAGTTTAGTAGTATGCTATTCTACTGTATATATTAGAGAAAATGCACAAACAAACCAAATGTAGCAGGTGATTTTATGCATGCAGAAAATGTAGTTACTGTATTACAATACAACAGTACTGCAATTAGTATGGTAATACAACATTGCAAACATAGCCAGAAAAGCACAGGTCACTCTATGCATTCTGAAAATTTGCATACTGTGTGCATAGTATGTATACTATATATTGCAACAATTGTACTAGTATGGTAGTATGCCATTTCAAGCAGACCCAGAAACATACGAAAAGTCATGCTATGCATACCGAAAATTTGCCAGAAATGCACACTCAAAACTCCTTGTCTTATGCCAAAAAATCAGTATGACATGCATGTAAATAACCTTGTTTAATTAGACTCTGTGAGAAAAAAAATCTTATCAGAAGACAAAAAGAAAGAGGGGGATGGTGTCAGACAGAGTGTGTAAGCTTGTATGCGCACGGATGGGGGCATGCATTCATGATCTGAGTCGCAGGTCTAATTGTGATTTCCCATAAGGGCCGACGATTAGTTTCCAGCTCATTAATTACCCTGTTGCTCAGGAATCATTAATAGTTAAACTTACCGCAGTTTTTCTGATTGGATACTTTTTTATGAATCACATTAAGACCAAAAACCCACACACAAAAAGTCAAATAAATAAAATAAAATAATTTAATTAATAAATCCCCCACTAAGTTTCCCAGGAATCGTTTTTCGGATGTTATGAGAGCTATCAGCAGGATCGCAGTGGTAACACTTTGCCTTTCTCTTGCCGGATCAATCAGATCACACATGTAGTGACAACCACACACACACAAACACTCACCGCTGTGACGAGGACCATTAAAATCACTCCCAAGGCAGCTGTGGGACCAAGGGTTTTCTTTTAATTGTTTTATTTTTTAAGATCTACCGTTCGTAAGATATTAGGGCTTAACGAATGGGGGTCAAGTCGAAAACACGTCTGTGAACGCAAGCTCTCTGCATATGCTGCTGTGTGTTTAACGCGCTGCTGGAACCTCCAGCCATCCACCTGCCGACAACGTGAAGCATAAAAGAGAAATAATTAAGCATAAATAATTAACATGGGACCCAGCAGACGAAAGTGGAGTCTACTGCCCTGTGGCAGGGATCAGAGTTGCTTCCAGGCAATGGCGCTCTCTTCATTTATTTGCCATAATGATGATCTCGCCTGCTTGACTTCATCTCGCTTCAGTTTAATATTGAATCATTAGCATCATTTCTCTCTCGATTGTGTCCTCTGGCTCGATTACGCTGAGTCTGCTCTAGGTCTGGCTTTGAAAAAACATGTCACTTGGGTCGCAACACAAACTAAGTGAAATTCACACATGAAAATTACAGTGATTGCTTGTAGCAAATAAATAACTAGGCTATGAAAGTGTGTCGTCAGTTTAAAGGCTTCTCTGTTGTGGTACAAATCAATTAAATCTGTGTACAAAACTACAAAAATGATGTAAGTCTATTGATGTAAAAATTCTTGTGGTTTTCTATACTTAAAGTAACTGTAAGTAGTTTGCCAGTTACTCCCTTGAAATGTGTAAACATTCTGGTGCTTTCAAAAAAAACTGTTTGTTTAAGAAACAGGACCAGATCAATGTAGTAATGCCTCAACCAATTGTTTGAGTTGGGGGCGGGGCTAGCTGTTTGATAAGGCCAATGACAGAACTGTCGTAAAACAATGGCAGAATTGAAGAATTCTCTCTCTCTCTCTCTTTCTCTATCTCTCTCTCTTTCTATTTCTTTCAAAATGAAGTTTCTCTTGATACAACTGAATTTAAAGATAGAAATGCAGTTAATAGTTATTTACATTTCTTTGAATTTAAATTCATTCTAATTCTGCTTCTTTAAATTCAAATTTGAATTCCAATTCTGCATCCTGTTTACTACCTAAATTCAAACTGAACTGAAATACAGGAATAGAATGTGGTTTTAAATGACTTTCCCAACACAATTCTGAATATCGCACAACCTGCAATGGAACCACTCATTACACTAGTGGCACAGAAATTACACATTTAATCTTTTATTTAATCTTTTTTCCTAAAAAGGCAGTTCTGTGATTTCCTAATGAACTGATCCCTGACTCATTTTGTGTTTTGTGCTTCTATAAGCTGTGAGGGCCGATCGAATGAGAGGAGGTCGCAACAAGTTTGGCCCCATGTACAAACGAGACCGGGCACTCAAGCAACAGAAAAAAGCCTTGATCCGGGCCAATGGACTCAAAATGGAAGCCATGACACAAGCCATGCAAATCGTCCCAGCAGACCTCACCATTACCTCTGCCATTCAGAACATCCATTCGGCCTCCAAGGGGCTTCCACTGAGTCACCACCATCATCACCACCATCACCACCACCACAGCTCCTCCAGCGCAGGGCTTCCACCTGCAGACTTTGACCGCAGTCCCTTCGTCACCTCGCCAGTTAGCATGGCCATGCCGCCGCACGCCGGAGGACTGCAGGGTTACCCGGCGTACGGCCACTTTCAGAGCCGCACCATCAAGTCAGAGTATCCCGACCCCTACACAAGCTCGCCGGAGTCCCTAATGGGCTACCCATACGTAGAAGCCTACGCAGGTGGATCGCCGCCCACCTTCCCTCACCTGGTGGTGGAGCTGCTCAAGTGCGAGCCGGACGAGCCCCAGGTGCAAGCGAAGATCCTAGCGTACCTCCAGCAGGAGCAGGCCAGCCGAGGCAAGCACGAGAAGCTCAACACTTTTGGACTCATGTGCAAGATGGCCGACCAGACACTGTTCTCCATTGTAGAATGGGCCAGGAGCAGCATCTTCTTCAGGGAACTGAAGGTACGTGATACTTTCATTGGTTTGGTTTTGGCTATTCAAAAATGTCAAGTGATCTGAAAGCATTTTACATTGCATTGGGAATCAGCATGGACGTCTGTTTGCCTACAATCCAGTATACTTCTCTGAAAATAGCATCAAATAAAGCAAAACATTAATGTTTTCCAGCATACTTAACACTACGGTACACTAGTTGAACTTTCATTATGAATGGGACAAATGTTGTCATTTGATTGGACAACTAATTAGTTCATAGTTTTACATAAATAATAGTCTCAGGCCTGTTAGTCACGACTTTTTGGGATGGCCTGAAAAATACATTATGTATTTGTTGAGTATTTCAAATGATGTATTGACACAGTGATCTATAATTGACAGTTTATTACACCAGCCGCAGAGGCCAGTCAGATGTCGTTTATTTTTTATTTTCGGTTGTTTTAACAGTTTTTTTTTTCACACACATCTGTCTGACTGAAATATTGATGGGATTGAGAAGACTGTGAGGGTTTTAGTAACTCGTGCATGTCTGCCTCCGTGAAAGATTTTGGTCGTGAGCAATGCTGTATTTTACCTGCCCGTGACATGTTTTGATATGCCACGGAGAAATCTGACAGCACACAATTCAAATCATTCATTTTGTGCTCTGAGAGCTGCAGGCGCCTTATTGTTTTCCTCTCATCATTTTCAATAGCTCATGAAATGTACTGGAATTCATTTATACTGAGGATCGACCTACAGTATATCTGAAATGTATAGTGGATTCTGACGCTGTTGTGATATTGTCATAATTATTTATTCTGGAAATCTCACTTTTGGATTATTGGAGGGAACATCCGCTTGAAATGTTTTGATATCTGGACATTCAGCCAAAGTAAAGTGTCACTGACGTCTGTGACTCCATTAGCACCTCTTGGGATTTTACAGTAATTGTTGATGGCTAAAAGAAAAAAATATAAGTAGCAAATCATACATTTTTTTGTTATAGAACAATCAGTTTTTGCTGTTTTCACACAGTCAAATTAGTATCTTCTATATCCACCATTTTTTACTTTACATGTTTCTTTATAACACATTTATATGCAAATGTTTTTTTTCAAAACATATTTTGCTGGTCAAAAAGGAACTTAAATTCTGTTTTCATGCCTTTGTTATAAAGCTGAATGTTAAGCTCTACCCTGTGCTCTTAGCTATAGAGCTTTGTTATCCGTTCTCAGACTCTTTAGCTCAAGCATTGTATTCCCACTTTAGCGTGGATTAGCATTTGTGTATGGCTAATTGCTGTCTGTATCATTTACCTTTCATTGTGTTTGCACTTCACCTTTTGCTGCGGTGGAGTAGCTTCCCCTTGATGTTATGACTATTTTTTCGCCCCGGCTAATTGTTGTACACAAAAGCTGTTAAAAGAGACAAGGGCGTAGCTGTCAAATTTGACATTAGTAGTCGTAGTTTGGCAGTGAAGTTGTAACTAGCGCAGCTATCATGTGCCCTCGCTAAATCATACGCTGGAGTGTTAATGAAAAAAACACACACACAAAAAAAGGTAGCACTAGAAAATCTGACCCCACTCCTGACTCTAATTAGTGAACACTTGTATGGCTTTGTTACCCACGGAGCTTTGTGATGCTGATGGAGGTTTTTCCCACATAATGTTGCGTTTTTAACAAGCTTCATATATCAAGAGCTCAAATAATACAGGAACATCAAAACAAGAGCTATATATTCAGGTTTAATGGCACAGAAATGCAGTAAATGGATGCTGTGAAAAGCCTTCCCTCACATTTAGTCATAGTTTTTTTTTTTTTATATATATATATTTCCTAGAATTTAGTGAGTCATCCATTTCTCAGAAGGTGCTCTGGATCAACATGCTAATAATTGAAATCAACATTTCATTATCGATGCTACGCTAGCAGTTTAGTATGTTTATACATCGGCACCTGTGTAAACAACCACTGCTAGCATATGCTAGCTAACACAACTGCTCGAAGAGAGCTCAAAAATGTAAAGTATGTAACCGAAACGACCTCAGACATCAATAAAAAATGCTTTATCTACTAGATGAACACAAAAAAAGGTGATTTGCAAATATTCTGCGAGCGAGCTAATAACAAAACGGTGGGTAGCATAATAAACACAGGAAATACAAGTGAATATAAGGCTTGTCTGGGAGGGTGGTGAGTCGGCTATAAATATAACTACATTTACAGCGCTATTATTAGCCTCGTAAGAACAAAAGAATTTCTCTCGTAATAGAGCTGGGTGCGAAACGTCTGCCAAGTGTTTAAAGATTTAGTTTCCATAAGTTGGACTTCGGTTACAGCTCTCATAAATATCTGGTCATGATGGGATCTCTGAAGAGAGCTCACTATTGTGTTCAGACACACGAAAAAAAAACCAAGAGGAACTTTCCAATGGCCATTTCTTAAACTTGGGCGACAGTAAAGCTGTAAAATTTGGGAAAAGAGGGAGAGGTGAAAAATTAGCAACAACCGATTACAGACATGAGATATATTTGGCTGCAAAAAAGGAGACCTTTTAATTTTATAAAGAATGATATATAAAATATTAGTACGATAGTGTAAATCATAGTACTCTTCAGAGGCACAAACCGAGCAAATAGTATGCATTGTAGTACAGTCGATGATATTTATATGCCCAAAATATAAGAAGAAATTTTGATAGCTTGTAATGTAGATTTTCATAACGGTATATCAGACTACTTAAATGAAATATCAGTATAATTCTGTATATTATCTACCAATAATATGTCTTGGTAAGATGATATTTAAATGCTTTGTTTAATGACGGATAAATGTCCCTTAAAAGCCTAATGATCATATTTGAAACTCACATTTTAACATAGTTTTTCTAAAGAAATGATGGATACGCTTCAATCCATTAACAAGTGTTATTAACAAGTGCATTACAAGTATTAATTTTAAAATATTACAAACAATATAAAAATTATTCTTATGTTTACTTGATAAAAAAATCTGTAAAGATTTCACAGAAAAAGACACATGAATCATAAATTGAAGGAATATGCTTTTACAATTAAATTAAAAGGCCTTTAAAAGACTTGCTTAAAAAGCAATCAGGATTTTTTATTAGCTTTGATAATCAGAGACCCTTGGAATTTACAAATTAAAAATGGATACGATTATAGGGTTAATTAATAAAATGGTCAAAATTGCTATTGTAGACCCCCAGATTGCTGGCTAATAAAAACAATCTCACACAGAAGCTTAATTAATTATGTTGTTAATTAAGAAACCTTACAAATTTGTTTATCAAATATAATACATCAGCCTTTATAGAGTTAAGGTACAAAATGGCTTGTAATCTATGCCAAAACTGCTATTGTAGCCACACAGATAGCTAGACAATAAAACTATGTTGTGCAGAATCTAATTGAATTATGTTGACAATTTAGACACCATAGAAATTTGTAACTCAAATATGATACATGAGACTTCATAGGGTTAATAAACAAAAAGACTTGTAAAACTACATCAAAATGGCTATTCTAGATTCAAAGTTAGCTGACTAATAATAAAAAGTTGAACAGAAGCTAAATTAATTATGTTGATAATTTAAAAGCCTTAGAAATGTGTGTACTAAATATGATACACAAGGCTTTAAAGGGTTAATGAATGAAATCGCCTGTTCAACTAAATCAGATTCACTATTTTATCCTCCCAGTCTGCTTGCTAGTGAAAACAATGTTGTACAGAAGCTAGCTAGTTATTAATTGCATGTTATACAAATGCTTGGCGTATGCATCATCGCGTGTTTGAAGGTGTGTGCCAGCCGCATCCCTGTCGTCTGGCTGGTTTTTCATGCTAAGGGTGGGAGTCATGTTTAGCGGGTGGGGGGGGAAACAGATGCAAGCTTCCCAGTGTTTGCATTGACAATATGAGCTGGTATGAGGCCTGTGTGCGTGCTTGTCCTCCCCTGGCTCTGTCGTTAGCTGCCCGGCCCATAACGTGGAGAGTGATTCGCATCCATAGAGAGATCACCCTTTCATTGTGGATGGCGGGCTATTGTTTAACGGATAGGATGCGTGCGCTTCTTTTTTTTCCTCACCACACAATGGCATTAAAACACACAGATTCACCACAGGGTTAATCGTTCTAGTGAGGATTCCTGCATCTTTTCTGTCCCCGACACAATGTACTTGGGTAAACTTAATCACCGCTGATATTGTGCCACAAATGTACTGTCTTAAATGTAGTCCTCCGAGCTGATAAAAGTCATCCGTGCGAAGCTTACAATACCCTGACTTGTGGCGCCAATATTTATTTTTATTCTTTCACGGCTGCTCGGGGACTGTTAGCCATTTTTTTTCGCTCTCTCCCTCGTTTCTCTCTCTCTCTTTTTCGACAGTGAAGTGAATGACAATACCAGGTCTGCCATTAAGTAAAGCAGCAGTGTATTAGGGCCTTGTTCTCCAACCTGCACCCAGCCGTGAGACTCGTGCTTATTGAAAAAGCAGCTGCGAGGAAAGAGAGGACCGGGTCTGTGGCTGCCCATCACTTCCTGTGGCACGTTCAGTGTTACAGAGTCTAGATGGTCACCATTCATTCATGCTAGTGTCTGGCTGGGAATTTTTAAAAAGTATTTAATTATGCAATGTATAATTTTTTTATTTCAACTCTGAGCTTCTAAACTTCATAGTAAAACCTATTTACATATAATTATTTTTCCAGGTATTTAATGCTTTCAGAAATTCCCATACTATGTTAAATACTATATTCTGTAGAAATAGTAAGAGTGGTTACTTAAGACAATTAAGTCAATGGACAAGCCTGAATGAATTTCACTGGATTAAATGAAATAAAATATAACAAAACAAAACAAGTGGCATCTGCAAACAGAATGTTTTATATTTATTTTTCACATAAGTTTCCTTATGTAAAGTATGTTTTGCATGAGAAGTGTTTGCAGTCTTTTTCTTTAAATAAATGCATCTTGGTTTGATTTTTTTTCAATAACGTTCCTGCATATATTTTATTTTACACTAACGTTGAAAAGTTTGGGGTTAGTAATTTTTAAATGAATACCTTTATTCAGTAAAGATGTGTTAAATTACTCTTATAAAAAAAAATAAAAAAAAAGTACAGTAAATACTTCAAATAAATGCCATTCTTGTAAACTTTCTACTCATCAGAGAATCACGTAAAAAAAAAAAACTTCATAAGTTTCCATTAAAATGAGCAGCAATATCAGCATTGATAATAATAAGAAATGTTTTTTGAGCACCAAATCAGCATATTATACTGATCATGTGACACTAAAGACTTGAGTTATGATGCTGAAAATTCAGCTTTGACATCACAGAAATAAATTACATTTCAAAACATAATCAAATAGAAAACCGTTATTTTAAATTGTAATAATATTTAACAATATAACAGTTTTTACCGTATTTTTGATCAAATAAATAACACCTTGGTGAAAATAAGTGACTTTTAAAACATGTAATGTAAGTGTAATACCTTTTGAGACTATTACATATTAATATATTATGCTGTGTTCATTTCAGATCGACTTGGAGAGGAATACTTTCACCCTCCATTAATATTTTTATGCTACACATCGCTTTTCGTCATTCTGTTCCGTTTTTGTTAATCCGCCAATCCAATTTCAGAGGTTTATGTCAGAGACTGTAATTTCCGTGGCCGTCGTATCTGCAGAAATTAATAAGGCGTTGCGGTCGCGATCTGTGAACTTGTGTACGATTTATAACACCTCGACCCCAGCTTCAACTCCACATATACAACCCAGACGGGCCGCAGCGCCTCCTGCCCTCCCCGTGACTCACAGACGTCCTGAGGTCAAGCCAGCGTGCATCCTGACAAACAGCTCGCTTGTGAGCGGAGATTTGTAAGCGTGTCCCTGATCCGCCGAATTTGAATTATTCCGCCGGCAGTCGCTTTACGTTGGCGTGTGGCATGGGGGGTTATTGTCACGAGGGGAAAGGGGGGCCGAATGAGCCCCAGAAGCGACACCAAGGGCAGGGGTGCGTGGTGAAGGACAGGGGGGGGAAACAGGTGGGAGGTTAATGGCCCCTGGACCGGATCCACCAGCAGCTCAGACTTGATATATGGGCTTTGGGCCTGGTGCAGGCATAGGCTTTCAAAGATATATTATTTCATTTGAGACGCAGCATTCTCATCCCTGCATTTGTCCACTGATAGATGATATCCACAGGCTGGGCAGCAGCCACAATTGGAGATAGCTTGTGAGTTTTCATAAGGCCTGCTCCTGTACATATTTTCTCTCTTAATATTCTCCCATCACTCCGCTCGGCCTTTTTGGCAGGCTGTTTTTTTTCCCGCTATTTCAGTGGTAACAATATCTGTTTGATCAGAAGAGATGGGCAGCAGGAGACGTCCACAAAGGCCCTTTTTTCATTCATAAATAATGCACAATTGGACAAAAACTCCATGTCTTGTCATGAATTCTGGAAGAATGCGGTGTTTTGGCACTTCATAAATATTGCAGCGCTGAAGTTCAACTTTTTGCCCCCTGAAGATACCAGGAAAATTAAATTCAAGGTGGATCACGGGAAGGTGGACGAGGAAAGTTGAATGTAAACATTAATTTATACACAGTCATGACTGATATTAAATCATTAAAACGATTAGAAACGTATTATTTGAGTCCATCAGTCAATAGTCTCACAGTTGTCTGATTCACTTTGGCAGCAGATTCTGGACAGGAACCGTCTACGTGGACAGGAAGAGACAGTCTTACTGACATTTGAAGTGGCCAATCACTAATGAAGCCCATTTCTGCCTCATTAAAGTATAAAAAGCTAATTGTGGGTTTATATCTAGCAAATTTCACAATTGTAACTTCATTTCTTATTTAAAACTTTAAAAAACATGTATTACTCCTTTTTTATTTATTAATTTGAAGCAAAAAAACAGACAAGTGTAAAGAAAATAGAACCTGGAGTTAGTGATCATTTCAAACAAACAACTAAATAAATAAACACAATATTTTTTTATTTTTGGGGGGGGGGGTCAGTTTGGTGTCAGTTAGAAAAAAAAAGAAAAAAAAATGTTTTGTTCAATAAGGATCCATTATGAATGAAAAGAGGCTTTTTATTTATTATTTTAACAAAAACTGACCTGAAAAATATAAAAGAAGTATTCAGAAATACTGATTATTTCTCAGAAATCTCAGAAAAACTGAGAAAAAAAATACTGTTTCACTTGATTTAAAATGTTACAGAAAATTCAAATTCAAATAAATACAGTTCTTTCAGTTTTTAAGGATTTAAGGAAATCCATTAATTATTTACATTTAAACGTACTAAAATAGAACAGTTATTTTAAATGCCAATAATATTTCATAATATTAATTTTTTAACTGTATTTTTAATCAAGAGACACCAACATTTATTATGACTTAAGTATTGTGTAAAACAAAAATATTTATGTTGTGTCAAGATTTCTCGCCAATTTTTCCTAGTTTTTCTTCAGAAGTGCTCATTATAGCAGCCTGGTAGCTTGTAAACAGGACTCTGTTTCCTGGAGGACTGATAAATGTGCATCCTGACTCCCTAAAGCTGCGTATAAGTCAGCCAACCAGATCGCAGCTCTTAAAACACGGCATCCACAGCTCTCTTTCACGGGGCATTGCATACAGAGCTTCCTATATGGCAGCTGAGGTCAGCTCCACTCTCTTTCTCCCTGAAAAATGCGTCCTGCACCCTCAAGGCCTAACCGGGCGAAGGAAGGAAGTGTGTACACTTGTTAAAAGGAGAGATTTAGGGTCTGAACTCCCCTCAGGGCCTGTGGGAGACTCCAGGGAGGGGTTTGGAGCGGACGGAGAAGAGTCTGTTCATCCACTTGTTGCTTTGATGAGGGATAAAAGCCTGTCATGAACTTCTAGGTCCTGCCCAGAAGCTGATGGACTCGTACCGCTGCTTCCAGTCCTTTTGTTGCACTCGGCAATGGGGTAAAAAGACAGAAATATGTTTAGCGTGGCTTCGGCATTTGTAAGCACTTTGTACTCCGGAAAGTGACAAATGTTTAATATTATCTAGTGGCGATTAAGGTAAAAGCCTTTTTTATTGGCCGCACTGGATGCTTGTTAAGACTAGGATTTAGAGTGAAGCCCCAAAACACCCGGATCAGACTGAGCCGACGGCTGATTTAAGCTAACAAATCAACTCGATCAACATTTTCACCCCTTATGAACAAGTCCAAAAGTAAAAACGGCTGCGCATTTGCCCTCATAACCAAAAATAGTTGCTTTATACCAAAATAGCGTCTTGTACAATATATATATATATATATATATATATATATATATATATATATATATATATATATATATATAAAATAGTTAATCCAAATGCATGCAAAACATACATACAAATGCATTGATACTTAAATATTTAGAATATTTTAGTATATTTTAAATGGTTGTACATACATATGTACACGTACACACAAAATATTTTCTATTACTTTTTTAAAGGTTTTTTCGTGTACCTCACACTTGTAAATTAAATTTGCACAGCAGCTGTAGTTTTGCACCTGTTTGCCGTAATGGGTTTGAAACAAATCCATAAAAAGCCAGCGCCAACTGAGAGTCTAAAACTTTTCATGTGCACATTACAAAACAGCATTTGTTTAATTCGCCCAGATCTACTGTTGTCCTGTCCTTCAGTGTTTAATTAACTTGTAGTAATTAGTGCAGGCATGAGGTTTCTAGTATCCGATCTCAGCCTCGCTCTATCAGCAGTTGTCTATGACCTCTATTTTCACGTCTTATTTACTACGGTTTATTCCGGGCGCGCTGAAAGGTCCCTAAGACAATAGATAAGGACCGTGGTCAGAAAGACGGGTGCAGGCTAGGCTTACACTTATATTTAACTGGACTGTGTGAATGGATTTGCTCCTGATGAACGGCATGTGTGATTCAGCTGGAGAACGTTAGATGCAGTTGCGAAGAAATGTTCACGAAGGCGTCAGAAAAAGACAAAGCCACCTGTTCATTAAACCGGCTTATATTTTTTATTTCTGCCTCACAGCGTAGGTTCGACTGGCATCGTCCTGGCACTTTTAAACGTTTCCAAACACATTACATCAATGCGCGTAACTTTCAGAATGTTTTTCGTAATTACATTCTTTCTTTATCCTGACCCCCTGACGAAGATGAAAAAAAGCTTTCACCATTTCTGAACTACGGGAGAGGAAAATATTTCAAATTCGCACCAGGCCAACTCTTAAGTAACTGACATGTTGACAGCGGTTTTAAAACTAGAGTGCATTACATTACAATGGTGCAAGGCCAAAAATGGCACTATATGGACGTAATAGTTAAGGCAGTAATGTTGATCTCAGACCGTGTATGCAGGCCTTTGAGTTCTGTCTGTTCCTGTTTGTAAGGCTCAGTGAAGGAGGGTGGTCTACAGTGGCACGTGTCTGACACTTTATTTAAAATATAAACTTTATTTAAAATAGAACTTTGGCACGAGACCCATCTAGTGTTATCCAGTTTACTCTTTGTTAGGCTTAACCAAAGTGTGTCACTCATTACAAAGGTTTTGGCTCAAAATCAAGTCATAATAATTATTAAAATAAAAAATAATTTATATACTATGGTATTGATGAAATGTAATTTATATATATATATATATATATATATATATATATATATATATATATATATATATATATATATATATATATATATATTAAATCAAAATAATAATGTAACAATTACAAAATAAATTATTTTAGTATAATTATAGTAAATTAGTATTATAGTGAAATTATAAAAATAATAATATATTGTCTATTGTTTGAATATATAAAATAAAAACACACACATATTTGCACAAATACATTATTTTTCTTACATTATTATATTATGGCAATATATACTGCATTTAGTTTCAAAAATTATATTATGAATATTATGTGTGTGTATGTATAATGCTATTAACATTAAATTACAAATATAATTATATTTAAAAATTCAAAAACAATGCATTTATTTACTACTTTCATATAGTATAAATTCAGTTCAATTTTATTTGTTAGTAATCCATATTATACTTGCAGATAAATAAAAAATAATTTTGAAACAATAAAATGACCTCTAAAACTATTATTTGCTATTTTGATATATTATACGCTAATATTACCAAATTCATCCTATTAGTCTGGTGAATGTATGTAAAGGAATTCAAAAGTTGAATATATATACAGTATATATATATATTTATATATATATATATATATATATATATATATATATATATATATATATACTGTATATATATTCAACTTTTGAATTCCTTTACATACATTCACCAGACTAATAGGATGAATTTGGTATATATATATATAAATAAAATTTGAACAACACTAACTTAAAAATAAAATCCTAAATAAAAGCATAAAATGCCTGAACGTAAATCTACATTGAGAGATCAGCTGTTCTTTTTGTTCTCAATAAAACAGATGATGCCGTTACTAATGCGTTGCGTTAGTACTCTTACAGACGAGAACAGACAGACGCGTAAAGCTACTCTGGTAGGCGACTGCATCTCCCAGCTAAATAATACAGGAGCCCTGGTCTACCTGGAGCCATTTCCCAACAGAGCCAATCAAGAGTCATTTCCTGTTGTCTGTCAGCGTGTCACACAAAAGCCATAAATATTGACAGCCGTCGCCAATAAAGACACCCATAAATCGAGGAATTATGGGGAAAATACGGCACGGGGGGAAATAAAATCAAATAAAAACACAGCGATCATTCTAAACGCGAGACACCGCGGGTGAATGTGTGTGTGCGGCGTGCAGATGGAGAAACTCGATCGATTTGGGCTCGACGTGGCGTGGATTTGGAGAGCATTATTTTCTCACTGAGTCGTTGGAAGGGGGGTTGGGGTAAAGTAGCGTGGTGTGTGGTACTTCAGAGAGCCTTCCCTCCCATGACTGCATGTGTATTAGGAGTCTAATGTTCAGCTGAATAATTGATCAGGGCTGCTGTGCTTTTGATAATTAGTTGATAGCTTCTTAGCTGTAAGCCTTCCGATAAAATGGAAAAAAAGAAGTACACTTTTTAACGTGAATTGTTTGAAACGGCTGCTCTGATGGACTTGATAAATGGCCTAAGGCTTGGATAAGTTTTGTTTTATGTTCTCATAACCTAATTTCATCCTTCCATACTCTCTGGATTGTGCTGTTGCTCAAGAGACTTATTATAGTTTTGCAAAGCATGCTGAGGGAAAAAAAGGTTGTGGTTTTATTGAATATCACTTCATTAATGAAAGGCTGCCACTTTACTCTTCATGAATGAATTAAATTAATTAGTCTTTAATCATAGCATCTAAAAGTAACAGAAAAACCTTCAGGAAAATACATAAGGACATATACAGTATATGCACTTTGCAGTGCTTTGTTAATTACTATAATTTTCTAGCGGTGGCAATAGAGCTTTATATTGATGATATAAGAACCTGTTTCAGTTTCAGTCTCAAAAGATACGCAGTAAGTGTCCTTGAAGTAGAATATGACTTCTGGCACCATAACACGGCACAGCAGGTGCAGATTTTGTCTTTTTTCCTCTTTATTTTTTTAAATCCCAGCAATAATAGAGCCATTGAAAGCTATACACCTGATCTCTTTCAGTGCGTCCGTCTGATTTGGAACATAAAATTGTCAACTTCTGCCATCTTCTATTATAATTCGAGGTAGTTATAGACTGATATATGATGGCTGCTAGAATTAGTAAATAAATAATAAAGTAAAAAATATTTGTAAAATGATTTAAAAATAGTATTACAACTTATAAAACGAGTTAATATTTATATATACATTTGTAATTTATTTAAAGATTTGTAAATATGTTCAAAATAATTTTAAAATGTTGTACATATTAACTTTATATAATATATATTTTTATAATATATATATATTAACTAATATATATATACATATATACATAAATATATATATATATATATATATATATATATATATATATATATATATATATATATATATATATATATATATTAAAGCATGTGTTCAGCAATTAAAAAAGCCATATGTGTTGAGCACTAATTAGAAGCAGCATTTATAGTCTCATTCATCTCCGAGAGGTTTGACATGTCCCACTAAACTCTGCTGAATGCCGACGTGTGTTGTTTTTATTGTGGGATGACTCCGATCAAACTCTGGGTGTTTCACAGGTCAAGAGTCACACTCTTGAGCGTGTTAATGCAGTCACCGTGGGAAGTGATCAATCTCTATTCCCCGTCTCGATCGATCAGACACCCCTCCTGCAGCCCCAGCATCAGCCAGCTCGGTGTCCACTCGCTGGCCTTGGACAAGTCCCAAACCTGCGCACTAACACATGAATTATGGGCATCTGTTTAATCCCCCCTCACAGAGACACTCGGAGAAAGAATACCACGAGCTCTTTACAGATTTAGCTACTACAAGGAATGCAAATGTTTTCCCAAAGATATTTTGTGACATCTCAATTTACATTGCTGTCAGGCTCACAGTGAAAGCCTCCATAATCTATGTGTCCCATGGACACGACATCACTGGGACAAGATTACAGAACGGATAGTTTGCATTGCTGAGAGTCGGTTTCTGCGTCCAGCCTTTCTTAGTCCGCTGTAACACACCACACGCAACACACAGTATCGAAACATTTTAGACACATTTTAATAATGTCGCTATGAACTGATGTCCTCATGTCCTTCCAAGCCCTTGTGATTTTTGCTTCTGTTGAACACGAAATGAGATATTTCGAAGAATCTTAGCTGTGGCGATTTTCCACAATGAAAGCATTCGCCATAAATGTGGTCCATATGGCTACTGCTCTATATTACTTTTTTTTTAAAGTCATACAGTAGATTTTCTTGAGGGAAACACATTGAAAACAAATAGTGATCCACTAAAAATAGTTCCCTCCACCTCAACATACGAGAAACACAAAAATCATGATGTTTATTAGGAAATTTCTGGAACTTCACAGCCCTCAAGTGTCGCTATTCTTTGATTATGTGGAATTATAGATCATTAGTACACATTAGTGTACATTTAGTACGCATTAAAACGCTCTTTCACTAGGCTCTATCCAATTTGTGGACTGTAAAATAAGTCCAGAGAGAGAGAGTGTCAGAGGAGCACATGTATGAAGCAATGCGGCCACAAGCGGCTGGTGGCCACCTGCTCAAAGTCCCAGCATGCTTATCAGACCCCCTGGCAGCAAGAGAGCGAGTGAACAAACAGAGGCCCTGCCATCACAAACAAGCTGGGAGATTTCCACAAGATCAGTGAAAAGCGAGGCCAAATAAACCAGGCCCTTCAGTCTCGAGCATCCAAAGCACGTCAAACCAGCTCCCACGGGACGGTTTAAAGAGGAAACCAGAATGTGACACCTCAGCACAAATTGTTAGCACTTCCTATGGGGATTCAGGGACACCTAGATTATCTCCCATAAGTGTAACTGTACATTTATAGGTTTCCAAAGACTATTAGTGTTGATAAAGAGATCAACGAAGCGGACAAAGCAGCTTTCGCACAAGCTAACAAGCTAACTCTTTTTACCCTGGTATGAAACTCCGTACTCTTATTAGATTGACTGGATTTCTGACATGACATTTTTTTCTGAGCAATGGTAAATGTTACCAGCTTTAGCGATTCGACTCTCTAAAGTTAAACAGAAAATAAACAGAAGAAAAACGCAGTCATACACACTCATGAAAAATGACTCTTTTGGCTTGGACTAGTAAGCATCCTCCCTCTTCATGTAATGATCCATTTTTTCTTATATAAACTGCTGTAAAAACAGAAGGGAAACATCTAACATCAAATACTATTTTTCAGCCCGGCAGAAAGGAAGTGCGCATAGCAGCGTATGAACAGATGTCCACAGAAGACAACTCAAAGCTCACGCCATTGAAGTGCACTTCAAACCTCACCTGTAGTTTTGCCGACCAGCAACGCTGATCTACATCCAAGAGGTCAAAACATTTCAGATGGGATTTTTTTTCTCTCTCTCTTCCTTGTATTTATGCAAATGCGACCGTGGACCGCACACTCACAGCCTGCCTTTAGTTGAGAATAAATCATTCATCTCATTCTGTTCATTAATGCGCACTCAAGGAGATTCTGTTAATCTGTTCATTAGGGCACTTCAAAAACAACAAAAAAATACTTATTAAAAGCAGTTCCAGCTGCGTTCGCTCGTTAATCGCACCTTAACAATGCTTGTGGCACACAGATTTGGCAATTTGGAGTCTTTTCTATAATCACGGGTCAACCCTTTCAGGCGGTGATGAATAAATATTACTTTTGGATATGCAACGAGACATATTTGCACAGCATTTAAATTAAAAATGAAAAAAAAAAATTATTTGCAAAGGAATTCTTTGCAAATAATCAGTGTATGTTGTACGTGGTGCATGGCAGCTTCCTCAGTGCTGTTCAATGTGCTGTTGAGGGTCTTAGGGTGTTCTTTAGGAGCAGGATGGGGCTCAGCAATTGATCTGTACATTGATCTAGCAATGCCTGTAAAGGAATTAAATTGGTTTCTTGGAGGATATGCATTTTTTATCATAGGAGAGAAGTAAAAGCTCTGATTTTGACAATTTGGAAGCACAGCACGTGAATAAATGCAAACATCGGAGTTTTAGCTGTTGCACACCTTATATATCTGAGGGATGCAAGAAGAGTTGGTGTATTGTGAGATTTCAGTGTAGGTCAAGAGATTAGATGTTTAATTGCTTCTTATTCAGTCAAACAAACGCTCAGATTCCTAGCTCAATGTCTGTAGGACGAAATCAATAAGCGTGTTTTTATTTGGCTGATCTCCAGGTATTTTTCCAGCATCTTACACCACCAGCTCATTTAGATAAACATTAACACATGATTGCCATCTTATTTTTAGCTTGTCATGATTATACAGCAGAATTTACAATCTGTGAGTCTGCCTGAGTTTATTCCTGTGATCCATGCTGGAAAGAAAAATACTAATCACATCAACTGTATGACAGGCTTAAACATTAAAATACTGCTTGTTTTGCCAGTGTTGCTGAAAACGGTCTAAACCCAGAATTATCAAAATAAGTCCAACATTTTTTAAATTATATACCCAGTTGTCAATTTTTTCTTGTAATGTAATTGACAGATATTATATTTCTAAACAATTGTTATTTTCTTTGCAAATTGTTTGTAAAATAATTATTTCATAAACTGACAAAATTCAATTAAAGAATGGTTTCAATATTTCTTAAAAATAGTAAAAGTAGTTTTGTGAACAATTTCAATGGATTCTGCTGATTTCTTGAACAAGGTCCCTTAAACATATGTTGAAATAGTTAGTAATAACAGTTTTTTTCCCCTGTAAATTGCTAAATTTATGGAAGCAAATAGTGTTAATAGGATTTTAAAATTGCAAAAGTAGTTTGACACAATTCATTCTGCTGATGTTTGACTAATGAGGTCCAATAAATGATCACTTTTGTACTTTTTGTATTTGAGTGTCAATTTTGTAAATAACACACTCTGTGTAAATTATATATTTTCTTAAATTACCCAATAAAAAACACCTTTTTTAGGTATACGAGTAAAAAACATTCCAAAATGTTTGCATTCAATTCAACATTACATTTAAGAAAATTACTTATTTAAATAAAAATATTAAAACAATTTTTATCAACGATTTACACAAACGCAAATGCTGATCACATTTGATACAACTGTGTTTCACACTATAAAGTAACTACCTCCAGTGTTAAAGGATGTGGTACTGTAAGTGAACATCAGAGCCGAGTTACACACAGCCTTGACAGTGCACAAGTGAGCGGAGATGGAAACAGCAGTGTCAGACACACTTTAAAAGGTCAGAGATGCCTTCTCTGCCCATCAGACGTGTTTCTGGCAGCAGTGCAGGTCTGATGTGTCTTCCCCTGTTTTGACTCATGGCACCCTTGTCCCTGTTTGATGACCCAAAAGCGCCAGGCATCAGAGGCTCATGTTGGGACAAGGCCTTTGATGAGAATGCATGTCAAAAAATGACCAAATGACAGATTTCTTTGTAGTATTGGTGTGTCTGGCTTGCATGAATTGAAACATGAGATGTGTTAACAATGCCAAATGCATATATTTGCTTCTTGGGCTTAAAACCCGGTCCTAGTATTTCAAACCTGAAGATATTATGTTAGAAATCAGGTCATACAGTATTGATAGTACAGTAAAATAGTTGATCCAATGATATCAAACAAGAAGAGATTTAATTGGTTTTCTGAGGCCTTTGCTTCGCCGGATTTGGAAATCCATTCCTTCAATTGGTTTTGTAGCATTTGTTATGACTATGAGAGCAGCACAAACAAGAATCACAAGCAGACAAAACAATCCGAACCAGATATCCATGGAGCCGCTCAAGGCAGTAAGAGGCATTTCATCCACGTTATCTTTGCCTTGAGAAACCACAAGTATTATTTTCACAACTCGCTGTTTTCACAAGTCTTCATAATCATTCATTTTCAGGACATTTCTGTATTGTCATAACACTGTTCTCACGGGTGTATTAAGAATCAAAACCGTTTCATGTGTAGCTCTTCAGCTGTCCGCAAAGAAACATGTAGCAGTTTGAAGAATAGTCGGACGGGGACTCATTTTCACTATTTTTCCTCATTCTTGCCGACATCAGATTGAAAGATCTCGTTCCACCTCTTGTGTTTAATAATTGACCAAGGGAGCCATGAGAACCCAGGAGGGTGACAATGAATGTGTTGTTGGAGCCGTTCAACTCCTGTGCCAGAGCGCCTCATTGTACGTGCTCCTAACTGCGCTACGCTAAACACGCTACTTAATCACAAAGCTTAAATGAAGCTGTATCTCTTGACAAACAGATTAATTAACAGCGGCTGAAAAACTGTGACATTTGGTGAAGTTCACACGAGAACGACCAATATTGATTTCCTACCGGCTGATCCAAATGACATACTAATGCAGAGACACGAGTGTCGAAGGTTGAAATAACACTCAAATGACTGAACAACAACTTTTGTGAGTGAAAAACCAAAAAGAAACAACATTTGTAAACTCCATAATATCGCATATTTGGCATATTAAATGAGAAACAAAAAATGTACAACAGATCTTGATATTATCCATCTGAGATCGATTAATCATGATAAGTTGTGTCTACAGTACTGGTAAAAATGTGGAAATAATTTTGGAATATTTTTGAAGGAAGTCTCTTATGCTCACTAAAGGCCCGTTCACACCAAGCACAATAACTATAAAGATAACAATAAAGATATAGTTCTAAAAATCGTTCTCAATAGCAGAGTCCACACTACAGCTATAACGATAAAGGCACAGAGAAACGATGTCGTTGGAAGCACTTTTAGAATGATTTTTTTCCAGCTGATGAACGACACAAACATTGACAGCCAATCGGAAACCATCCTGCTATAATGAGCTCAAGAATTTAAAGCGGCAGACGCATGTGAATGAACAGACGATATCGTTCGCTGGTGTGGACGCTGATATCTTTATCTTTAGTTATCTTTACAGTTATCATTCTTGGTGTGAATGGGGCTTAAGGCTGTATTTATTTGATTAAAATACAGTAAAAACAGTGGTATTGTGCTATGTTGTGATATTTAAAAAAACCTCTTTTTCTATTTTAATATATTTTCATGTTTTAATTTATTCTTGTGATCAAAGCTGAATTTTCAGCACCAGTCTTCGGTGTCACATGATCCTTCAGAAATCATTCTAAAATGTTGATTTGTAGCTTAAGAAACCAAATCAATATTTGAGTGTTCATGTCTTTCAAACACTTTTGACTGCTGGTGTACTGTATATGACATGATCATTGAGGTAGAGTTAGAAAAAACAGTAGAGCTTAATGAAATATGCTGAAAAGGGCCATTCTTTCAGGATTTCCCCCCCCTCAGATAATATACCCAAAAAAAGGAAATCACTCAAAGATTATACAGTTAATCATGGTTAAATTCAAAACTTCAAAGGATTTCAACCATGACCAACTACTTGGACAAAGTTGTAATTTACCAGCATTTGTTGGTCTCTTCTCAGGTTGACGACCAAATGAAGCTTCTCCAGAACTGTTGGAGTGAACTCCTCATCCTGGACCACGTTTTCCGGCAGGTGATGCACGCCAAAGAGGGCTCCATCCTCCTGGTCACGGGGCAACAGGTGAGCGTCCGCTTCACTCTCCTCCATTCCTCCCCGTAGATCTCATCAGGCCTTTTTGCCAGAGTGGATCAACATCCTTTAAAGTGCTATCGACTGCCCCGGCCACTCCATTAAAAATAGATTACGCTTAGGTATAAACTAATGTGGCCAGAATAATCAATTGTACACTTCTTATCAAGTGCGTGGTGAACGAATAAATAAAATGGTTGGTTAAGCATGCACGAGTCATCGCGGTGAAGAAGGGATGAGAGACACCGAGAGACGGACAGGGAGGGAAAGCAGAAGATATGTATGATTTACCTCAGTCGTCTCTGAGGAACATCGCTGGATGGACGCCTCAGGCTCAGCTGAAGTTTTCTGCACACGAGGACCTTTAATTCTGTCTTCGGCTCCAGCACATGCACACACACACTTCCAGAAGATGTTTAAACCGCTTATAAATAAATATGCTTCTGTCTGCCTGTCAGTGAGGCTCGAGTTTAATTTTTAATTCTCTGTTTTCTCTCCTCCCGCTCCTGCTCAACAAAGTGATCTCCAACTGTAGTGACAGCTCAAACACAGCCACTCGTGAACGGCAGAACTTTTTCCAAAGAGTTCACAGCTTATCAGAAGGACGTGTATGGAAACAGAAGTGAATTACGGGCGATAAATGATATGATAAATGTGACAGCGATACGGAGAGGTCATCTAAGGATAAGAGCATAGTTCAAGAAATATATAATGGTGACTTTTCTTGGCCGTGGGAGAGCAATCTATGAGCACTAGAATCATGAACGTTTGTTAGATATCACATCGGGAGATCTGTGAGAGCTCACAGCGCTCGCTCTCTTTGATTTATCTGGATTGCGAGAGCCCTGCGTGGCGTGCCTCTGTGTTTGATTAGCGCTGTCTGGAGGAGGGTTGGGGGCGGGGTGGAGGAGGGCCAGACCTTGTTTGCATATTTTGCCTAATGAACAGCTGGTGCTGAAAAAAGCCTTTGGGGAGAGAGAAGGCAAAGACTCAAACAGTTCATTACGTCCTATTATTCCAGAGCAGACTACTGACAGCACAGCCACACAGCACACTCGCGCGCATGAACACGGGCTTATGCATAACAAACAAATGCTCTGCCAGTTGTTAAAGCAATCTTGTGATTCAGTAATCCAGTGTAATACGACTTTGAACTGGTGTTTAGTGCATGCATAGTTTTAATTCTAGTTTTCATGTAGCTCAAATGGTAGAGCATTGCGTTATCAAGCGCAAGGTTGGGGGTTCGATTCCCCGGGAACACATGATAGGTGATAGGGATCAGTGCTGAAGTGCTGTGACACATGACACTACATGGGCGGCTTTCCAATATGTCACAGACCTACATCTCTCCCTCCACCCCTTCTTTTGCTGTATCTATCTCACACTGAAGGTCCCGGGCCTTCACAAGAATCCAATACAGTAGTGTACTGTATATTTTTAAATACTTGTATTGATATAAATATGCATCGTATGCTTTGACTGGTTACTAATGCTTGGGGTACAGGGTCAGTTGGTCCAATCCCTGTTAATTGACTAAACTTCAGCAGCTTCATACGGGCCTCGGAAGAGATCCACGAATACAGCTGGTGAGAAATGATTCATTCTCCAGCCAGGACTTTAAAAAATTCCACTCCTCATATTTACACAATAAATAAATTCCAATCCGCCCGTGTTTTTAATTGCAAATCCGGCTCTGAGGGAGCTCTCCTTACGCTTAGGAGGACCGTAGTCTAGCTTCTTCCAGAAACCCTGGCGCAGTCAATTATGGTAATGAATTGTCAATAAATATAAAAATTTAATATGGCTTGCTTACAGTGAGTGGCAGCTAAGGACTTGCCTCCAAGACAAATTTGCTGCTGCTGCAGATATTAAGTGCACCTGAAAGGGGAGGAGAGGGCCACGGGGGTCCCGCGCAGGGTTCGGCCCGGTAGCCTGGGGGACCTCCAGGGGCCCCCTCTCACTCGTGCCTCTCCAACCCCCACTGCCCTCATCTGGCGTGGGGCGCAGGGGTCCGAGGGTCTGGGCACCAGGGATGGTGAAACGTGCAGTTCTTCCCCGTTCGGTTTGATGCTGATTATCATTCAGACCTCGGCCCAGCGCACTGTCCCTGCTGTGCAGAGAGGAGCCTGGGAAGGAGAGAAAGGGAGAGAGGCGTAAGAAAAGCAGAGCTGACAGAACTGGTTACATGCTTACTGATTGAACTTTTAAACTTAAAGCACTCTGATTCAAGATCTAGAATTTTCAATGAACAAGACCTAAACTTTTCCTAGAGCATTCCCAACAACTCTTTTTGTTATAAAAAATGCACTGTGAGTCCCGGCTCTAAAAAAAATGAGCACATCTTCTTGGAATAAACTTTTTAACATTGATATAATTTCTGTTTGCAAAAAATGAATTGAAAAGTTCCCAACACTGCAATAATTAGTTCAGATTGGCTCAACTAATGGAAGAGTGTAAAGAAAACAGACTTTCTTTCGATCTTCACATTATTTTTGAAATTCCACTTATAGTGGTACCTCTCTATACCGGAGATGTTTCAAACCTAAGGAGATTTGGCATGTTGCTTGTGGTAATACCGTTATTGTTTGTGTGTGAACACTCTGGCCCTTTCTCTTCAGGTGGATTACGCCCTAATTGCCTCCCAAGCCGGTGCCACACTCAACAACCTCCTGAGTCACGCGCAGGAGCTGGTGAGCAAACTACGATCCCTCCAGCTGGACCAGAGGGAGTTTGTCTGCCTCAAGTTCCTAGTGCTGTTCAGCTTGGGTGAGTACAGAGAGAGGGGTGGAGGGGTGGAGAGAAGCGGGCTACAGCCTGTGTGCATTATCCAAATCTCACTTGCTTGCTCCCAAGGTTCTTGAGGGACCTTGAGATAAGCCACAAGACTGCATTCACTTCCCCCTGTACGATAAGACCATCATTATGAATGCCACCATCTCTCCTTTACTGGTTATGCCAGAATCTGTTTTATAGAGTGCAGTAAAAAACAATTCCAGTTTTGGGGAATTTGCACATTTCCAAGATTCAATTCAAAAGACATTCATCCTTTTTTAACCTGCCATTTCTTATTTCCTGAGTGAATTAGTCAAAGGAAAATATGTTTCCAGCCAAATTAACAGTCAAAAACGTACTCACCATTTTTTTATTTGCAGTTTGGATATTTTATGTGAATCTTGGTATTTTCCATCCAGCAGTATCCTAAAATTTGCATAAAATATGCACACTAATCAATCTTGAATTGCCATGTTTGAATTATGACAAAATAAACATTTTTTGGTGCATACATTTTTTTAAATCAAATAAATAATAATAAAAGTCAAAGTAAAAATGAATGCATTATTAAAAAGAAGATAATCATTAGTATACCGCATTGAAGTGCTATTTAAGATACACAAATTCTAGCTATACCTCCTACTTGGAAATAAAACCAAGGTTGCATTTTCCCCCTGTTGGAGCTAAGAAAATCAGGAGGTCATTTGCTCCTGGAGTTCTGCGTGCCAAGTGCATCCAGTTTTGCTTTTAGCTCTCAGTAACCTTCAGTGCTTCTCTTCTGTTAGCATGCTAGCTTAACATTGCAATGTTTAGAGGTTCCATGGCTCACAGGTCAAGGCAGCTCTTACAACCAATTCACAAAAGCTGCAGGTCTCCACCATGAAAGACAAAGTTCAAAAAACAGGACTGGCCGTCTGTGTGGCCCCATAAGAACATGGAATATTAATGCCGCCCGTCCACTTCTGCATCTTCGTATCAGTCGCGATTGTTCCATCCGATGGTTCCGAGAAAAAGAGAATATGATGTGTAAAGGGCGTAAGACGCTTTCATCCTGTCCATTCCATTTGCTGCGTCCCTGAGCTACCCGAAACTACTAGCCTTAATGTCCAGCTCCCCAACCGCACGTTGAGAAGGATCCTCGAATCTTACCCAGACCAAAGACCAGTGCTGAAAACATGAAACTCAAGACCTCTCAGCCTTGCTGTGTTTATGTTGATCGGGTTTTGCATAGCGGAGGTTTTTGGTTGCAGTTTGGGGGGAATCTGGAGTGTTGGTGTAAATAATTTGGCGGAAACATCATCCATAATAAAACTCTCACCTGAGGGGAGTGTATCGCCCCAGGCACTGCCCCGTTCTAGCAGCTCACTCCACCCATGCTGTGTGCCAGGCCCAGAGAGACTAAGAGACTAAGAGAACTAAGCCTAGAGATCAAAGATGGCTCCGATTAATAGTATCCTGTGGGTGAGGGGTGGCAGGGGGTCTGTGTTCCTACAAGTGCAGGGATGAGAAAAACACTTTGCCAGTTGCTATTGAGAAGCCAGTAGAGGTTAATTAAATGAAACATGAGAATCCCATGGAGCTTTATGAAAACTACTGGAATTATGGGAACTCCTCTCTCAGTCTCAGACCACTGCTCATTCTGCAACCCTTTTTAAACGTATGTCACCAAAGCGTTCCTACAAGGTTGCTAAAACATTCCATGTTAGTATGTACGTTAATGATTAAGGAGCGTTCTTGCATTACTGTGTTGGTCAATGCAAAAAATTCACATGATCAACACATGATCGTCTGTTGTGAAATCTGCTTTGGGAAGTCTTTCGCCCTCACAAGAAATCCCCAATTGCATGGATTGCTATTGAGCTATTTTGACCAATGAAGAAAAAAAAAAGATTGCTTTGCCATGTCGGTTATAAAATATATTAGATATTATTGCAACTTAAAATGTAATGGGAAAGAAAATCAAGAAAATGCTAAATACAATAATTATGCATGTAAAAAAAAATTGTTTATGCATTTGGAATTCATTTTGTGTTAGTACAGTTGTGGCAGCTGTTTTCATAATACAATTTCATACCAATTTTTTTTTTTTATGAATCATAAAACAGAATCAGTTATCAGGTAAATGTGCTGGTAAACCCAAGGCCACACACACAAGAACACACGTTTCGAGGCCACCTGGGCTCCATGATATCAAAACATTAAATCCAGTGTATCAGTCCTCTAAAACTCGTTAAACGTAGTGTCTCTGTATGGTAAATGAACAATAAATGAAGCCTGTTAACGGAAATCAAAATCACATTTACCTACGCTGTTCCACTCCCCACTGCTTTAAGTTAGTGTCCGATCACTCTCAACACAGCCAAACCATCGCAATTTGTCACTGTCTGGGGAGCGCAGGGGGGCTCTTTGTAAAGCTAAGTGTCAATAAAGAGGAGGAGAGACATGAGTTGACCCGGGAGCAGTCACTTGTCTCCTCTATCCCTCCGGCTTGTCCAGTGGACCGATGGCAGTCAGCCGATCACTTCTCACGCTTTTCTGCCAGCCAAAGCATCTCTGTCTTTCCCACTGTCAGCCCCAGTGTGTTGAATAGGTGCTTGGGCTCTATCAGGAGCTGAAGGCTTTATCAACAGTTAAATAATTACGACCAACACATTGATTTTCTCAACAGCAGGAAAGGCGCTGAAGGGTGAACAGTGTTTTCGTGGAGTGTAATGGGGGTAGAGATGATCGTAGAGGCCACTTCTGAGACAAACACCAACGTTTCAGTTGAAGCTGCTGCTGTGATCGTCTCGACCCTCAGTTAACACCTCAAGAACATCTCGAGACAGGTTTTACTAACTAGAAATGCTAAAATGGTGGTAGCTGCTGAAACACTGATACAGTGACCAAAAAAACAAGTCATGAACACTAGCAGTCAACCAGGGTCGTAGGAACAATTTTAGGTCAAAAAGAGAGAAAGGTCACTAAAAAAAAAAATGCATCCCATTGACTTGGGCCATTGAAAAATTCCTCAAAATACAAAAATGCCAGATAGTATACGAAATAACATTTGTTGTCGAGAAATTAAACCAATTAGTCAATCTTTATATATTAAACAAATTTAACCAAAATATGCAAACTGGCCTTGTCGTATTTTCATCAGTTATTTTTAAATTAAAATTATCGGAATTATTCGCATTTTCGACTCCTCTTCGTTATCATCAAAATGTAGAGGACACCGGTATAAGGGCATCAACACTTGACTACGAGATGGGATGCATATCAAGTCCCGGAGGCTTGGCTGTGGGGTCTCTTCCAAACACCTCTGAACAGTACAGCATACAGTCACGGCACGCAGTCATTCCCCTTTACTCTTGCTTTAAAGAAGCTAAAAAGGCTGTTCCCACATAGGTAAGCTCTAATTAAGCCAGCCTGTCTTGTTTCCTTGATCTAAATCGATATGTCTACCCTTGTGCAAAGAGAGGGGAGATCAGTAATGCATGCGCAAAGGCTCATAACAGGTGCAAATATTCATTTCCTGAAACAGACCAAATAATATGGAAGTCAGTTGGGATTGATTAACATTCGAGGGCTGGGACGGTTCAATATTTACGCCTTGGAGACCCCTGGCCGGGGCCAAATAATGGTGCATAAAACTGCAGCTATGTCTTAATTAAATGCAAGATAATAGGGGCAGGTTTTTCTTGTGAGCCAAGCAGTTTGGCACTGACGGGTTGTAAGTCATGTGGAAGATATGAGGCCTGGCTCTAATCAATACTTAATATTTAAGGGTTATTTCTTTTGCCCACTGTCCTTTCTTTCCACGCCACAGAAATCAAAACCCACACTTCTGGCACTTCGGCGAGAGGCTCTCTTTGAAACGGCAGCCTCATTAGGAGCCTTAAGAGGCTTTCAGACTTTATCAAGCTTTAAAAGCCGCTGATATCTGTGGACACGGCACAGTGCTTTTAGAGGGGAGTGAAAGGATGGCACTTTACCTTTAGCCCCACTAGCTTTTGTCATGCGTTCAGTCAGTTCGCCGAATTCCAGCCATTCCGCTCCGATTTCAACACTTTGCTTGTGTGTCACGGCTGCAATTTGCTTTTATCTCTTGGCTTTTTGTTCTTTATCTGTTACTACACATTACTTTATGATTAGCTTAAATTGCAAACAACTTTAAGTGTGATTGGCGATCGTTAGCCATTTGCAACGTTATCTAAATGTCTACAAACGCTTCAGATAAGTAACATAGGCAGGAATCTACATCTATGGATTTACTCTTGATAAAGGCAAGATGAACTCTGTGTATTACTCTTGATAGATAGAAGTTCTGTGTTGTGATTTTAGCATTGCACTTGAATCTCAATTCTAGAATCTAATTTCAGCCCGAATTACAAATCACTGTCATTGAGATGTTATAAGGCCCAGTCTTTTTATTCTGCTGAATGGATTTAAGTATGGTAAAACGTGTGGTGTTTGTAAAAGTTTTGAGGACCGGCTGGCTTTTCCTTCGACAAAAGCAGTGGATGAAGTGATTGAGAATACACTGAGCTATAGGGACTAGTTTTCCTTCTCCGTCTCACAACTCTTGCCTCTGTCCCGTCTGATTCCTCTCTTTCTCTGCCTCTGCCAGAGCCTTATTACAAGCTGTCAGTTTATTGTAAAACATTAGGAAAGCAGAGGGACACTTGCTGTAACTGTCTTATCGATCTGGGGGATAGATTCTGTGATTTAACGCCCAAGCCTCCCATATTTCCACATTTTCAGCCTCCTATTAAAGCCTGTGCTTTCCTTTAGCTATTGATGTATCAACATTAACTGTTACAAGCAACTACAGAAAATCAATGACCAACTTTTATTACCGGCTGCATAACACGCTAGCTGGCTCACGCTCCAGTACTTAGCAGGCAGGCCGGGCCCGAAACATGCCCCGCTCATGTCAGGTGTTTCCTAAGTGATTCCTGCCCTGGAAATATCAATCATACGAAACTACGGCTTCTTTCTGCCTGTTTGTGCAGATACTTGCCCCAGAACTGAGCGCTTGGGTGCCATTTTTATGATACCTGGCCTGCGATGCTACAAGATTCACCGCTAACAACAACTAGCAATATCTGTAATGTTCCAGACTTTTGCAGTCGATATTGTAGACACACCTTTAGCGATCATTCGTAGCTTTAACTAGCAATACACATATTAATCTCAAAGTATAATGAGCTTGCGCACTATAAAATAATAATAGCTCACCGTTTCTGTCTATCACTTGAATCGAAAGGGATGCATTTGAAAAGGAACGGCGTGGCAAAAACAGATCACCCTTAAAGATTTATGAGACCTGTGGTCCTGCTGGGACAAACATATACAGGCTTTGTTTTTCCGATCAATGGGCTGAAGTTCATTATTCACTCTCACTGCAGCCGTGCTTTGCGTTTTTGTGCATTGTAAAGGGGCCTTGTTGTTGTTGCCTGTACATATCTGAGTTTTTTTTTCCTGTTTCTTCTTTCTTACATGACTTGAGGTCTCACTAGCTTGTCACCATGGGTGAAATGTTACCCTTTTCCGTGCCAATTAAATTCTGCCATTTCTCAGGGTCTGCGAAGAGAGCCCACTAGCCCAGGACCTTCAAACTGGCCAGGGAGACACGAGCCGCTGTGGTAGGAGGTGTCTATTGATCAGGGAGCCGCCAGCTCTTATTTAAACATTGCACACAAACACAGATAAGGGCGTTACACAAGCGCCAACATAAACTCCCCTCTGTCATTTCTCAATCAATTTCATAGAAAGAGTTCTATAAAAGTGAGCCAGTCACAGCAGAAGGAAAACACTCAGCCCCCATGAGCACTCGGGTCAAACATACACCACACAGCTGAGCAGACGTGCCCCTTGAAAACAGTACTGAATGATTTGTGTATAAAGAAATATTTTCTATTTCTATATTATATATATATATATTTTTATATTTCTATTATTTTGAGTTTTCACTGTATTGTCAATAGCCTAAAATTATAAAAAGGAAAAAATCTCTATCTCTCTCTCTCTCTATATATATATCCATTAATTATTAGAACTAGTAGTTGTATTACATAAAATATTCAAATGTATTGTATATCACTAGCCACCATACATATCAATCAGTAATAAAATACAAATAATATATCAATGAAAGAAAATATATAATTCCAATATAATGGATGAAAGTATAATTTTTTTTTTAAATATAAATAATTTATAGTCTTAAGGCTAGCTGACTACGGGAGCTGCGTTTGAATTACGGCCATTTTTTCCTAGTTGTAGTGATGTTTGCACTCGCGTAATGCCTTTTGAAAACTTTAGAATCAGCTGCAGACTTCAGCCACTTAATATGTTCGTGTGGAAACACGAAAATGTACCTATGTTCCGCACACAAAATATTGCATTCGGTCATTCGGCACACACGTGCACCGTACCGAAATCCCTATACCGAAACAGTCCGGTACGAATACACGTACCGTTACACCCCAGTATATACTGCAGAATACCACAGCTGACCAATTATAACCATCTAATTAGAACCATTAAGTATAATTTATAAAAACTGTGATTACAATAATTCACAAGAACAATGGATGATGCAGATCTGCTTTGCATATGAAAGCTAAGTACACCAAGTAAAACTGACTTGCTATTAAAACTAAAAGTATTCTAAATATAAAATCGTTCTCACATATATGTCTTTTAAAGTTGTGACTTAACGGATGGCTTTGTCTTGGTGAATATAATGTTGATATCAAACATCTGCCAAAATCAGTATCACAAAGACATTCATGTGTCCAGGGCACCAGAGAGCAGCTAAGCCCTAAAACCGTCCCCTGTAACTGGAGCCCGCTGTTAAACGTGATGGCACAAATGAGCCGACAGGTGCTGCAACCATGTCTCTTGTTCTCCTTTTCATCCACCTCTCCTCACTCCCCCCATCATTGTATTTAAAGCAACAAAGCTGAGGAATGCCTGCACCGCCTTCTTGATTGGAAAAAATGCCCCATCATCAGTCTTCCTGTAACGTAAACCTGCTCTGATGGAGTGGGGCTGGATGGGTGTCACACTACAGGGACAAATATAGAAATGAGAATTCATCTAAACATTGTCTCACTTGGGGGAGAAGGTTTAACAAGAATGGCAGGGGAGGTGTGAGGTCACTAAGAGACTTGGGCAAGGGCCGTGTGTTGTCTGTCAACAGTGGGAATGCTGGGAAGAGTGGCCGAGTGGGGTGTTGTCTATTCCTGGTGTTTTCCATGCTTGGAGACAGTCTTGTCTTGGAACTATTATGTTTCTGGAGGGTTGCCATTTTTATGACAGTATGGACAATTCGATTGAGGACAAGAAATGATGTAGAGGTGCTTAACATGTAAGAGCATGTTTAAGGTGATAGAGTTACTATCAGATGTCTGCACCATTCATCTTGAGGTGAAATTCTTCACGTTCAACTTAAAAGTGCTTGTTTGAAAGAGAAAAAAAAGACTGCATTCAGCATTGCTGAAAATGCAAAACACATTAAATGCAACAGCAGTGCTAGATTTGCATATTTGCCAACAAAAAACACAACACCAATATTATTTAGCTACTATACAGGTTAAAATATATTTATATATTAGAGATAAGTTAACAAACTTTTTTGGTTATTACTTTACACCTACATACATACACATTATATATATATTCTGCAAAAATTTTGGTCTGAAAAATATATTTTTTTCTCATATGGGAACTACATCATTTATCGTCCAGCAGTTATCTGAACAATTTGTGAATTAAATATGTTTTGTTTTATAAATTTAATCTCTGAGTGCTACACATCTTATGATATTTTACTACTTTAAGCTAAAGCTCCACAAATAAGCTTAGTTTAGCTTTGACAGGAAGCTTACAAACACGTCATGTAACGTTATCCTCAAGGTAAAGGAGAGTGCAGCTTCTAAGCAGAATGAATTAAACCAGAATTTACACTCACATCTATCAAAATATAGAAGCAGCTTTAGTATGCATTTGAAAGAAAGACAAAAACTGAGAAAAAACACTACCTTTTGGGTCAATGCATGCAGCCTTACTAATTTTTAATTAAAGCAAACACTTTGATGGTCAATCATAAATAAAAATGAAAAAGTGGCCAAATAAAAGGAGGAAAAATCATGTTATGGGTTAACTGTCCTTCACTCAAGAATATACATCCCCAGGCACTGTGTTGAATTATTAATTAAAATTTGTCAAAAAGTGGATAGAGGGGGAAAAAAAGAGAGATATTGATGGAGGCTTGGCTTTAATGACCTCATTAGGTGTGTGGTTTCCACTATTGGCAGGATCTGGACTGCAGGTAGAGTTTTGGGGGGATACTTGACCCCTGAATGATTTTCTGTCACTTTATTATAAACAAGAAGAGCTCAATGCTCCCCTTTTCTACACATGCAGTCAAACTGGCACGAAAACATGTTGAATACAAATAACATGGTCAGAGACTATCGTGATTAGATAAAGATCGACAGGGAGAAGTCAAGAGAGAAGCTCATTTGGTTGTTCAGAAACGAACCGCCTCTCAAAATGATGGTTTCTTTTTTTTCAGAAATGTGACGACAGACAGAGAGAGAGACAGACAGACATGGATAGACAGAAAGACAGACAGATAGATAGACAGATAGATAGACAGAGACAGACAGACAGAGAGACAGACAGAGAGACAGACAGATAGATAGACAGAGACAGACAGACAGACAGACTGACAGAGAGACAGACAGATAGATAGACAGAGACAGACAGAAAGACAGAGACAGACAGACAGAGAAACAGATAGATAGATAGATAGATAGATAGATAGATAGATAGATAGATAGATAGATAGATAGATAGATAGACAGAGAGATACAGACAGACTGAAAGACAGACAGACAGAGACAGACAGATAGATAGACACAGACAGAGAGACAGAAAGAAAGACAGACCGACAGACAGAGAGAGACAGAGAGATACAGACAGACAGATAGAGAGATACAGACAGACAGAAAGACAGACAGACAGACAGATAGAGAGATACAGACAGACAGAAAGACAGACTGACAGACAGACAGAGAGACAGACAGAAAGACAGACCGACAGACAGAGAGACAGAGAGATACAGACAGACAGACAGATAGATAGACAGAGAGATCCAGACAGAAAGACAGACAGATAGATAGAGACAGACAGATAGATAGACAGAAACAGACAGACAGACAGACAGAAGGACAGAGAGACAGACAGAGAGATACAGACAGACAGACAGACAGACAGATAGATACAGACAGACAGAGACAGACAAACAGATAGATAGATACAGACAGACAGACAGAGAGATGCAGACAGACAGACAGACAGATAGATACAGACAGACAGATACAGACAGACATAGATACAGACAGACAGACAGAGAGATACAGACAGAGAAATACACAGAGAGATACAGACAAACAAACAGACAGAGAGATACAGACAGACAGACAGATAGATACAGACAGACAGATACAGACAGACATAGATACAGACAGACAGACAGAGAGATACAGACAGAGAAATACACAGAGAGATACAGACAAACAAACAGACAGAGAGATACAGACAGACAGACAGACACAGACAGCTACCACACCCTTAACCTGTAAGCTCCTGACAGTGATTGCGCCAAAAGATAAACAGATGTAAATATATTTTCCCTCACCTTAAGAGCAGGCAGAGGGCCTTTCAGCTAGCATTTGTAACTAGAAACATTTGCCCCAGCTTCTTGTGTTTATTTAATCACACCTACAGTGTTTTATACCCTTCCTCCCTGCGTCAAGTGTGCGGCATCAAAACTTTCCTTGGGCGACTGGGACGTCTCTTCAACCTGCTCAGTGCTGCTATGACAGTCTTACATTTGACTTAATATATCCCCAACTGTACCAGTCCTGTTTAATTCCCTTTTTATAGCGGTCAGAGGTGAGCAGGGATGAGCAGATTGAGCCCTTCACATCCCCCCTGGCCTTACATGGCTTAGTCAGGAAGAACAAACCCCAGAGAAACAAGCGATGCGCTAATTGATATGCAATATTAAAGAGAATAAAGTTTGTATGGTTCACTGTGGCGACTGATTTTGCATCCAAATTTTGGATTCCAAAAGCTCTCAAAATATGTCCAAACCACCTAAACAGAAGTAAAACACATTGAGTAAATATTATCACCATTGACCAGGTGGACATTGGCCATGAGTAGAGCTTCAGGGGCGGGATTAGATGAAAAATGGGTGTTTGGAGGTCAGCGGAGTTCATGTACCGCCCCAGTTCCTGATTGGTGCAAATCTGGAAGACGTTAATGATGAATAAAAATGACATTTTGACATTCTTGAGTCTGACTATATGATTACAGCATGCTGTAAAGCCAAAGGGAAGGAGATATTTTGCCCTTTGGAACTCTCTGTACACACTCTTTAGTCTATACACAGTCATAAACTTTTACAAATACACAATACTGTCCTGAATCACCACCCTGCTTTTAAACGATCAGCTTCCTACAAGAAATCCTTCAATACTCTCAAATCTGCCTGCTAGAAATGTCAATGGATTTATCATTTGCCTTTCAAATTTGGAATTGTGATTTAATTGCTCATTGACTAAACTATTAGCGGTGAAATTCCATATCCTTGTATATCTTCATTTGCAGTATGCATACTAACAAATTGTAATCAATATGCCATTACTGTAGCGAGCTGATGAACAAGATTGTGTATGTCAAATGCGGTCTTGCTATATTTGTGCATCCATGTCAGTATACAAATGAACCTCACAAGGGCCTTGGGGGGTTGCCGGCATGAATTTCGTGTGGAATGATCTTTTTTTCACTTAGAAAATCCTTTCTAATTAAAAAGCATCCCAGCGTATCACAAGGCGAGGGGTAGAGCTGGGGATGTCTGCGAGTGGATATGCGGGGTCGTCTAGCATGAGTGCTAGTCAAATGAACAATGAATTCCTCAGGACCTGAGGGTTTAGAGGCTGGCTACATCCCGGCCATAGTGCACAATAAGGCTGTTTTATGAAAATAAAAAATAAAAGTTGATAATTAGTCCCTCAGTGGCTAAATGTTGAGATAGAAAATAAGAGTGCTTACCATGCGATGCTTCAACCTGACTGGATAACTGCTGCTTGTACGGTTTTCCTGCTTTTATTTTGTTATCTGTCGGCATGATTAAGTGTCTCTTTTCATGGATAAATTAAACAAACACATTAATTCTCTCCTCACAACCTGCCTCTCTTGCTCGGGGCAGAACAGATCAAGCCATTGTCATCGATCAGTCAACTCTTTTAACCCATCCCTCTGCTTTGGGTTTTCATGTTCAAAGGTGGTCCCACAATAATTAGACTTTTTTACAGTGACCGGGAGGTGACATGGTCGGTTCACTAAGTTTTGTCATGGCCACGACATATTTACTCATGGGAATGTGATATTATGTCGTGGCTTCGAGATGCTATGTTGAGGGAATGACATACAGTATTTTTTTTTGAGGCCACAAGTTTAATGCGTAAATAGGCTAACAAGAAAACATTTTTATGCATCCTACAGTCTTGTAAGTCCATTAACTTATCGTCTTTTTCCCCATAATATTTGTATATTATTATTATTATTAGCCTATTATTATTTTAATATGTCTATATTCATTATTCCCTTTATTTCGATCTCTTCGCTTAACGCTTTGAATACTTTTGTAAATAATAACATACTGTAAATGCTTAATATTAAATTAAATGTTTAATGTTAATAAAAAAGTTTTATTTCATATCTAAAAATCTCAGGTTGCTATGGTCACGCAGATTTGTTTACACATTAAACTCGGCCACGTTCCCTCAATATAGCATCTCGAGGCCACGACATAATGTTACGTTCCCACGAGTTAATATGAAGTTCCCAAAGATTAATATCTTGTGGCCATGCAGGTTCCCATGAGACAAAACTAAGTGAACGACCATGTCACCATACTTTTTGTTGTAATGGGTTTCTTTAATCAGTGTAGAAAAACAAAAGAGCCACAACTCACTCACAGAAATTTGGAACAAGGAACTATAGTAACTAAATTTGAAAATGCAGCAAATTGGTTCATTCATTTAAAAAAAATAATAATAATAATTCTGCAAGTTGGCACTCAGAACTTTTCATGAATATTTTACATTTCTTGAAATTCAATTAAATTCAAGTTTATTTATATAGCGCTTTTTACGATACAAAAAATTGCAAAGCAACTTTACAGAAAATTAAGTTTCTACAATATTTAGTAGTAGCTTATAAGACTGTCAGTTCATGTGCATATGACAGGAATTTTCAGAAAACTGAAATACAGAACAGACAATATATAGAGAGACAAACGGACAGACAGATAGATAGATAGATAGACAGAATGTTCAAGTTTCTCTGCCACTCTATCTCTGTATTTTAACATCTCACCCTCAAAAAAAGGTCTGTGGAGTGCATTGTTTGTTTACCGCTTTTCGGGAGGGCTAAAAAAACCCGTCTGAAGCTGGAGATTTGTAATTGGTCATCTTCTGGTGAACCCCTTCTTTGTCCTGATTGTGCCTGCTGGTGTCACCCAGGGGTCAAACTTCCTCACCAGTGCCATGAAGGACTCACGGCTTGCCCTTCTGACCTCATTACATTGCTGATGGAGTCACTTCCCCCTCCACCTCCTCTGTTTTTTGTCGTCTCGATTATTTTTAGGTGAAAAGAGAGCAGGCAGGGAAGTGTCAGCTGGCTCATTAGATATGGCTGGGTGGGTCCAAGTGCTTTCATAGTCGTTCGGACCCCAGCAGTCTCCATTAGGTGGGACTACAGCAGGATGACCACGCTCCCGTTCAACCCCGGGTCAAAGGGATAAATAAAAGATCACATGAGGTGGCCCCTCAAAACCTGATTAAATAGAGCCACACTCCAGGGATTCATTAGCAGCTCCAGCCACACCTTCATCTGAAACACAAGAACACATGCAGCTCACCGCAACACATTAACACGCCATGAATGAAAGACACCACGAGGAAAACCTAGAGCATAAAAATCTGATGAAAAACTAAGACATCTGAAATCTCGATCACTGGTGATCTGTTTCTGGTGAAAGGGAGAATCCAAAAGCTGCATTTATTTGATTAATAATACCACAATACATATATTGGTCAATATTATTACCATAAAAAAAGTAAGGAATAATTGGGTCGTTGAATTATTAGAAAAATAGATTTCTGAAACATGTGACACTGAAGACTGGAGTAATGATGCTGAAAATTCAGCTTTGCATCCCTTGAATAAAATACATTTTAAAATATATTCAAATAGAAAACAGTTATTTTAAATTGCAATAATATTTCACAATTTTTTTTAATCAATAATAAGTGCAAAATAAAATATTTTATATAAGTCCACCCTTTGTGAGCATATTATACTCCATATTATTATTCCAAGTCTGGTTTTCTGTTTCTGATTATCACAAAAAAGAATGTAGTAAAACCAGTAGTATATAAAATATTTCATAAAACATTTCAGTAACCACAAAATTGTATCATCTCATCTTTCTTCAGACGTCAAGAACCTGGAGAACTTCCACCTGGTGGAGAGCGTCCAGGAGCAGGTCAACGCAGCGCTGCTGGACTACGTGATGTGTAACTACCCTCAGCAGACAGACAAGTTCGGTCAGCTGCTGCTGCGGCTGCCGGAGATCCGGGCCATCAGCCTGCAGGCTGAGGAGTATCTGTACTACAAACACCTGAACGGTGACGTGCCCTGTAACAATCTACTTATAGAGATGCTGCACGCCAAACGTGCCTGAGGACCGGTGGTGAGCCTTTGGTCTCGACACATCGCACCTCAGTCAGCGTCATCACCAGACATAGCCTTCCAATGATGAAATGTGCACGACATGTGCACTGACTGCATGGGTTTGCGGTGGGACGAACACTTTGGATCTGAAAACCCAAAAGCTAGGGTTTGGCTCGAAGGGCAGATGCATTTCTGGTAAAGAAATGAATTGAACCAATCAAGAGTTACAATGACCTCTAGGCTGCGGATTTGCCACGACTGAAACGTCCACCTTACACTAGACTTGAGCTGGCGGGTGTAAGATTACCGGGAAACGACTGGGCGCTGTTTCAAGACTGGATCGCCAGCGTTGACCCAAAGTTTCCATTAGGACCTGGCCATGTGGCCTTCCTCTGTCTGTTTTAAGGCACACAAGCTGGGCCGGAGCCAGTAGGCAGAGGTAAGATGGAAAACCAGCCATTGCCCGCATCAGCGCCAACTAAGACTTTATTCCAGCCCCTCACCAAAAAACAACGCATCCTATTTCTCTTTTCAATTGGGCAGCCATTTCTTCTTCTTCTTCTTCTCACTCCGAGGCTACTTTTACCAATATTTTCTCTCCAAAAGTGGAAAAGGATAAAAATCACACACCCTGTCAAGAACATATATATATATAAATAGATATTATTGATAAAAAAGGATTGATTATTTAATATGCAAAGTCAAATGAAATAATGATTATTGAATAATTGAATAAAAAGTGATTCACAATACAAAATTCATTTTGTAAGTAAATGTGCTAAATGCTTTAAAATAAACTAAATTTTGGGAGTAAAAATGCTGAATTGACATGGAAACAGAAATTAATAATTATTAACAATTACCAATTAAATGCAACTATAAAAATATAATAAAAAATAATTTCTTATTTTTGGATTTGTGGGATGCAGTGTGACGTGGAAGATTCATCTTCAAAAAATGCTTAAAAACATTTACCTCACAAAACACATCTTTTTCATATTTTGGTGTATATTTTTCTGCTTGGTTGGAACATTTAACAGTTTGCTCATCAACAAATGTGAATGCGTATAAAGTGCAGTCTCAGAGCCAGTATGAAGAAATACCGCCAACACAAGACCAAAGCCTGCAGTGAACAAAAAAGGAAGAAAGAAAAGAAAAAAAAAACAACCTAAACTATCAGTATTAATAATTTGTGATGTCACAGTCATGTGAGTCTTGCCTTATTTCATTTCCATGCTAGCTAACCATGCTGATGTGAATTACGATATGTAATATAAAAAGTACATATTATATATATATACATACAAACACACTGTATAAAGTATTAATGTTATACAATTGAAAAGAAATGAGGTGTTTACATTCATGTGATCATGTGGGAGATAACTGTGATGCATTCAATTGCAAAGCAATGATTTCATATAAAAACAAAACAATGTTCAGAAAAGATTATATTTCTCTTGTTTGCTTTCTTAGGTGTGTACAGTTTTCATCTTTCTTAACCAGTACTTAATTATGTCGCGAGACACTAAATCAGAGAGGAATCTCACTTAATATTGAGTTTCATAATGCAATTATTATTTTTTTTCTAAATTGTGCTGGTTTATTTCTGTGGATATCTGTTGTTACGTTTTACGTTTGAAATGTACGTCACTGGTTAAGCTTAATTTATTGTTTTGGTTTCATCCGTGTGTTCCCGCACAGTGAGGTGGGGTCATGACTTGTTTACTGTAGCACGTTTTTAAAAATGTAGATACGAGATGCAGTTATGGAGTTAAATGGTGATTGAATGATTCCCATTAAACAACCATCAGTCCTGCCACTGTAAAATAGAGCTGTACTGAAGTGATCCGGTGTGCATCTTTTCTATCGTGGGATTTCACTGAATGTTTTTATGATAGCATCTGTGTTCTATACCAAAGACAGCGTCTGTCCTTCACTTGTACGTACCTGTTTGCTTTACAATGAATGGATGAGAGCTTTGATACTTGGGGACTGCTGTTGTTTTTCCTGAACGCTTCATTTGACTGTAATTATACAAAATTGGTGTTAACGTCATCATGAAATCTAAATTGATCCAATTTACTTCCATATCTATTAGGTTTGTGTCACCTAGGACAGAAAAAAGATTATGTTATTGGCAATATTTTCACTAAAAAGAAAAAAAAATTTTTTTAATAAAGAGCAAAACAAAACAGCAGAGGAAATGAATGCAAAAAAAAAAGCAAATGGAAGCAAAACAAAAGCGGAGGAAAAGTAACAAAACGCAAACTGAAGTAATAAAACAAAGCAAAAACAAGAAAAATAAAAGCAGTAAATGAAAAGGAAAATAAACCTTACCATTGGCATTGCGCTTTTGACGACAAACTTGACCTTCAGCCTTCGTTTTCCTGTTAAAAATCTCCTCAAACGTAGGTGCTGGTGTTTCATAAGGGGAGTAGTTTCCCAAAATCCACTGCGAACTCACATTCAGCTCTATTTCTGCATGCAACGGCCACTTTTAACCACCAAAATAAGTATCGTCATCATTTTTCTGATGAAATTACCTATTGTTGACTTTATCGTCCACAAAAAGAGTTTAGCAATGAAAAGCAGTGAAAATGACCACCATGGTGACTTGTCACAATCATCAAACATTTTTGCAACAAACATGATCTTTCTGATGTTACACACCTTATCAATGTAAATTATTTCAGACAAAAATGCGGTAGAAAGTACAGTATTTTGTATGAGCACAACGGCTTTAATCAACATTTGCTGCATGGCATCTACGCCCCCCATTTGTACATAAAACCCTATTTATCAGTTCTAAGGAAATTGGTTTGTATCTGCTTGGTTTTGTGACTGTAATGTTGTGTATTGATCAGACCGACAATCTTAAGAAATCCAGTGCCCCTCGTTCCTATTTTGTTCCCCACCACCGGACGTCCTGCAGCTGCTTTGGATGTGTGTTTACCTGCCTGAATGTTTGGATTGGGATTCTCTTGTTTGTGCGCTGGAAGCCGTAGTCAGACACGCATCTCTGATGTCACCTCTTGCCATAAGAGTTTCCATACAAGCTCTTGGAATCTTTCCATCATATTTTAATAAATGACTATTATGCCAAAAGTCGTTGTTTTATTTCTATCTCTGGCAATAATCCATGCTCAATGAACGAGTTGCACCCTACTGATCACACAAACATGAACAGATTCACACATGATACAGAGAATGTCAAGATTCCAGAATAATATAAAAAGGTTTTAGATTTCAAGAACACATAGCTGATCCTGTTACACTCACAATCAAATATAGTGTGAGGACAAACTAATTTAACTCATTTTAGCTCATTCAAGACATAGCCTGTACAAAATAAGAGAAAATCTAGTAAAACATTCAAAGTTTATCACAAATGAACATATTGGAATTGAAATTTACGTCAAGATAAATTACAAAGCATTTAGAAACAATGAAGGGATAGTTCCACCAAAAATGAAAGTGAAGAAAAAAAGAAGAATGTTGGCAACCAAACAGTTGATGGTAGCCATTGACTCAGTATTTATTTTCCATAATGTGGAAATCAATGGCTACCTTCAACTGTTTGGTCACCAATGATCTTCTTTTGTGTTGTGAAGAAAAAACTCATATATGTTTGGAACAACTTGAGGCTGAGTAATTGTGGTAATTGTGAGTAATTCATTTGTGGGTGAACTATCCCTTTAAGGATATAGTTTACACGCTTTATCTGCACTTTACCAAAACAAGGATTTGAAGAAGTGTTTCAGAGAAGACACATGTGGCCGTTCTGCTCAGGAGGTGAACCGTGGGACATCCGTATCCGTTCGGCCTCCATGGGTACATTCAGACTGCATTCGTTTGGAAATCTGTCTTTAGGTTTTCTTAGGTTCTCCTGATAGAATGTGAAACAAAAAAAGAAAATTAAGGACAAATACAGAGAAATAAATTCTAGCATACGTTTCACCCCCCAAAAAAGAAAAAAAAGTAAAACCTTTAACAAAAAATAATATACTTTAAAATAATAATCAAAGTGCAAATTGAAAGCAATGTTTTTGGACATTTACGTGCATTTAAATTGCAATTGAATCAAATGTATTTTAATTTCCATTTATATTAAATGCAATGAACTTAAGAGTGCTCTGTTGCATATCAGAACAGATCTTTGGCCTGTAAACGATTCTTAAATGTGCCCAAACATTTCATAGAATATCAACAATATGATTTACACACTACTATATAGATGCTTGTAAACCAAAACGTCATTTTTCTCAAGCACAAAACTGTATTTTAAAATGTTATTGTACTGTACAATTCAGCAGAATTGATTGAGTTGTATATCAAATTGTTCACAGGAACAGATCAGAACTGTTTTAAATCTAAATAGGAAGCATATACTCGGGCAAGAGCCCTAAACCAACACAACTGCACGATTTACTGAAGCCTTTCATTTTGAGAACAGACTGCAGCAGTGACAGATTCATTCAGACCGCTCGAATCCATCAGTAAAAAACAACAAGAGACTGGATTATTTCAACACAATGATGAGGAAATCACATATGGAATGAATTCAGAATTAAAAGAACCCTTTGTGAAGAAGCACTAATAACGGAAATGCAATTTTAAAAGAATATTTATTTATGTGATGTTTTTGAACATTTCTTTTCATGAAAATGTATTACAGTTCAAATTTAAATTAAATGTAATTTACCTTTTAACTAAGATTAATTTTCTCTCACCTAAGTAGGAGTTCAGTACATCTTTATATGTAATTTCATAATTGCATAATTTCTATTGAAACTTTTATTTTGTGTATTTAACTATATTTGCGATTACACATTTGTAACAAAGAAGTTGCAGTTTAGCATATTTAAAAGGCATTATATTTTTTTTAATAAAAAACTATAGTTATAATAATTATCAAGTATAGTTTACATGTGCTTTAGTATGTTAGTCAACTCGTCTAAATAAGCGTACTTTGTTAAAACATGATAAGAGATTATTAAAGCGTACTTTAACCTAAAACATTTAATTTGACATTACAATTTAAAAATGTACTTAAGTGTGCTAAAAACAGTCATGAAAGTGTCAATGGGAACCAAAAAAAGCATTGTACCACTGACCGAATGTTTAATTTTTGGGTGTATTATCCTTTTAACAAACCTTAATTATAATATACATTAATATTATCATTAATTATGTAGCCCAACTAACAACTTCATGTATATATTATTCAATAAAATCAGCTCTACATATTCTAAACAAACAGTAATAATCCATAAATAATCAAGACACATCAGGCCACGGTTATTTGTAGTGAGAAACTTTTAGCTCAGATTAAAATACTGCTCGGAGCCCTTGACCCAAACTTCCTAACTACTGAAATGAATGAATTAATAGATGCATATTAAATAGGAGCAGTTGGATTGTTATGCTAAACCTCACCTCAACATGCAAAGCAAATGTGGTGGGTTTGAATCGGAACACAGCGAAGGTCACCGTCCTTTCATTTCAATGCATGTATAATACATAAGTTTATATATAAAAAGAAAAACCACAAAATCACTAATGTGTATTTTCTATCCTTATTAGTCAAGAGGAGAAAGAAAGATAAAAAAAAAAGAACTCTTTAAGCACCTGGACCTCGCTCTCAGCATTCCATTAATTACCCAGACAATGGCAACAACTTCAGAGGCAGATTTTTCAATTTCAGAAAGAAGAAGAGGCAGACAGACAGAGAGAGAGAGAGAAAGAGGAGAGAAGAGAGAGAGAAAGAGATAGATGGAGGGAGATGGAGAGAGAGAGAAACGCATGTATTCAGGCTCTTCATGCTATACCAGCACTTAAATCCGACGGACCTCCCATAAAAAAGACTCAAGGTTACGTCCGATTGAAAATCCTCACAAACAACCACTTCAGAAATCCATTTAGAGCCAGTGCTAGAACATCTAATTCAAACATGTTGTCCTGTTAAAATGGTCGCGTAGCTACTCTAAAACTCTTTCTCTGCCGCTGCCGTTTGCCGGGCTTCTTTGTAAAAGCGATTAAATTTCCACATTCTGAAGCACAAAGACATAATTACACAGGATCAGAAATGCAGCCCAAACAGAAGGTCAGACATGAAAAATGACCTCTTATTGTCACAAATGATAGGCCATTCTGCCAAGAGTAATTTGTAACAATACCTCGGCTCGCAGTTTGTTGAAACGGCCAATGGAACAAGGCCCAGATTATATTTATATACGTTTTCTGAGTAATGAGAGTTCAGTTGAGTGTATATAGACTAAGAAGCTCAGATGATTAAAAACAAAAAGCTTACTAATTATGATATCATAATTTGCTTAACTTCATGTCATTCTAATCCCGTTTGACTGAAGACTGAGTCTTGAGCGCAAATGGAGAAGAACTAACTTGGAAGTTTTTAGAATTGCGTGGAAAAACAGTATGTCCAGCTATAGACAGGCTCTAAAAACTTGCAGGGCTGAGCATATCCACAAACTCATTGAAAATTATTATAACAATCCAAGGCTTTTTTTTTTTTTTAGCACAGTGACTAGATTAACAAATAAACAGACATCAACCAATTTAAATATTCCATCAACGTTTCTTAGTAACGACTTTATGAATTTCTTCACTGATAAAATAGATAACATCAGAAATACAATAACAAATGTAAATTCTACAGCATTCATCCATCGCATCCAAAGATAAACTGCAGTGCTTTACAACTATAGGACAGGACACGCTAAATAAACTTATCATTGCATCTAAACTAACATGTTTATAAGATCCTGTACCCACTAAATTACTGAAAGAGTTGTTACCTGTAGCGGAAGAACCGCTACTCAATATTATTAACTCAGTGTTATCTTTAGGTCACGTCCCAAAACCATTCAAGCTGGCGGTTATTAAGCCTCTTATTAAGAAACCACAACTAGATCCTAGTGAACTGCCAAAATATAGGCCCATTTCAAATCTTTCATTTATGTCCACAATTTTAGAAAATTGTACTACTCCTGCGAAAAAATTATCTGTACGAGGAATTTCAGTCAGGTTTCAGGCCCCACCATAGCACAGAAACTGCACTTGTTAAAATTACAAATGACTTGCTTCTTGCTTCAGATCAAGGCTGCATCTCATTGCTAGTTTTACTTGATCTTAGTGCTGCGTTCGACACCATAGATCATGACATACTCATAGATTGAATACTATACAGGTATTCAAGGGCAGGCTCTAAGATTGTTTAGATCCTATCTGTCTGATCTCTACCACATTGTTTATTTAAATGGGGAGTCATCTCATTTATCACCAGTAAAACATGGAGTGCCACACAGATCTGTCCTAGGTCCTCTGCTGTTTTCAATATACATGTTGCCGCTTGGTAATATTAAAAAATACGGGATTAGTTTCCATTGTTATGCTGATGATACGCAATTATATATCTCAATGAGACCAAATGAAACATCTAAATTATCTAAACAGAGTGTTAAAAATGTAAAAGATTGGATGACCAATAATCTTCTCCTATAAAGTTTTTATAAGACAGAGATATTACTTATTGGACCAAAAAACAGTACACAGATTCTCGTAGAATACAGTGTGTAACTAGACAGATGTACTGTTACTTCATCTACAGTAAAAAATCTGGGTGGATTTATATTGGACAGCAACTTGTCTTTTGAAAACCATATTTCCCATATTACAAAAACAGAATTCTTCCATCTAAGAAACATTGCCAAGCTACGAAACATGTTACCTGCTTCGGATGCAGAAAAGCTAGTTCATGCATTCATGACCTCTAGACTGGACTACTGTAATGCAGTTCTAGGTGGTTGTCCTGCCTCTTCAATAAACAAGCTTCAGGTAGTCCAAAATTCAGCGGCTAGAGTCCTTACCAGGTCAAGAAAATATGATCATATTACTCCAATTTTACAGTCTCTGCACTGGCTACCTATTAAGTTCTGTATCAGTTACGAATTTTCATTACTTACCTATAAGGCCCTAAATGGTTTAGCTCTTGCGTACCTAACTAGCCTTCTATCAATTACAATCCATCATGCTCCCTAAGGTCACAAAACGCTGGATTTTTGGTAGTTCATAGGATAGCAAAGTCCACTAAAGACTAGTCTACTAAAGGTTCAGACAAACTCTCTCTTTTAAATCTAGATTAAAAACACATTTCTTTCGCCAAGCATTGAAATAATGCATCTCACAATTTTGGACTGCAGTTGTATCTGATCAAATGCGCATTATTATTCTTTAGCTTGGTTTAAACTAATTAATTTGGTTTGAACAATTAATTTGGTTTAATTTTGGTTTGAACAGCAGCTACCCTTATTATGTCTCTATTTGGCCACGGGACTTACATGCCGTGGTAACTAGGATTTACACAAGCTTCAATCTGAATTTAGAATACCTGAAAAAAAACTTAATGCCAACCCATCAGAGGACCTCAAATTATGCTAACTGTGAAACAACATACAGAACTACTAAATATTTGCTACAAGTGTGATTGTGCCATATAATAATTGCTGTTAATAGTGTTCATCATCTGTTTGACTACGTCTTTTATAAATTTTTCTGAAGATTTCTGCCATATGCACATAAACTGACAGTCACCACTGATAAGCTGCTACTAAATATTGAAGAAACTTAATTTTCTGTAAAGTTGCTTTGCAATGATTTGCATCGTAAAAAGCGCTAAACAAATAAACTTGAATTGAAAAATGTTATTGAATCCATGCGTAACTTGAGACATTCCTCTTCAGGAACTCGAGCTGCGTCAGAGGATACCACCAGACTTTAAAAAATCTGCCTAATGTAGAACAGCTTAAATGAGAGAAGGAGCAGGAGCCTGACAAGTAATCAGGGACATCCCGCCCAATAGCCAAACTTCAGAAGGACTGAGTCTTGACCCCCAAGAGAGGGGAGATCAGAGGACTTAAGGCTTTAGGATAGCACCCTGATCCACCGCTTAGCATAAGCTTCTTCTGGGCAGAGGTCTCAGCCTCAACGTAACTTTGAGGAAACATGACCAGAGGGTGTCTGCCCACTAACTGGCCACCGAGAGGGGCGCAGTAGGCCGCAGTGGCTGCCACATAGACCTTCAGGGTGGAGTGGGCCAACCCTGCAGAGAAGGGCCTGTAGGAACTCCAGAACTGTACCACATGGGCAGTTAACTGGGTCAGGAGGTTAAAGGTTTCCACCTCAAGGCATACAGTTTCCTCATGGAGGGAGCTCTGGATTGGAGGATGGTCTTAGCAACCTCAGTTAAGAGACCGGAAGCTATGAGCTGTGCGCCCTCAGGGGCCACACCCTATAACATTCGAGTCCGAGAAGGGGCGTGCCCTCCGCCTGTGAGAGGAGGTTCCTCCTGTCAGGAATCTCCCCTGGAGAGCTGTCTAGGAGGGAAATCAGGTCTGAGAACCTGAATAAAGACAAAGCCTCAGCAATGTCTGTACCATGGCATCCAGCCCCAATGGAGCTGAATAAGTCAGAGAGAGAACCAGAGGGGAAAGTACAATGTCTCTAGAGTTGCAAACAGGTCCACCTGAGCCTGGCAAAAATTATCCATATCTGCTTTACAACCTTGGGGTGAAGCATCCATTCCCCGGGCCGCAGCCCCTTCCTCAATAGGAAGTCTCCTCCCATATTCAAATGACCAGGAATTTGAACTGCTCTGAGCTAGAGGAGTTTGCCCTGGGACCACACAAGGATCTGGTATGCTAGTTTGTATAAACGGCACAGACCCCCTTGGTGGTTCATATGAGAGACCACCGCTTTGTTGTCGGTGCGCACCAACTCATGGTGACCTCTTTTCTGGAAGAAAGTGTTTTAGTGCTCGAAGCACGGCCAGCCTCAGGCTCCACATACAGCTATCAGCTGTTCCTTCATCTTGGCTGAGCTTAAAAAGGTGAGGAAGTTACATGACCTGCGGTGCGCTTGCGGCATTCTGAAATTTTTTTACTCGATGAAGTGCAGACGCGCCTGGGAAAAACGAGCTCGTCGGACTGCATGCGGTCTTAGATCTTAGATCTCTTAGATCTCAAAGACAAATGTCTTAATAATATCGCAAATTAGAAATGTTTGGTAAGATAAAATCTGCACGATAACATCATTAAGCAAATCTCTTCGCCATCGTCACTCTTTATTAGTAAGCGGGAGTTTTCATACTGTTATGTCTGTGCGTGTGCTGCGCTCGTTGTGGTGTGTGTGTGTGACTGACAGACAGCCTCCGCGGCGCTCATGAGCGATCTCGCAGATCTCACAGACAAACGTCTTAATATGATCGCACATTAGAAATGTTTGGTGAGATAAAATGTGCACGATAACATTATTAAGCAAAAATACATAGTACATTATTTTTTTTCCCTCCAGTATCGAAAGTAGAACCGGTACCGTCAGATCTTAATGATATTAAGGTCTTTCATAATTTAGCCCCGGGGCCAGTTTAATACCGGGTTTCGGTACCCATCCCTACTGATTACACATGTGGTTCAGAGCCAGTCACGCTGAAGGGTGTTCCCAAGGCATCCTCCAAAGCAGCTCGAGTTCATGAAGAGGAAAAATGCCATATGGCATTATGACAAGTTTGAACACACACCAGGGTTATTATTGATAAAGTATTCAAAACACTTTGTTCAATAAAATATAAATAATTCGATGAAAAACTGAACAGTTATAAACGTTGCCTCGGCAACAGTAAAGCACTAAAATTGTGGGGGGAAAAATTAAGCTAATGAAATTATACAAATAAAAGCTAATTCAAAATATTATAAAAAAACTATATTGTATATAAATAAAACTAAAATATGCAGAACTGCTAATGACAGTATATAATAACAACTTAAATTGTGGTCTATTTACATTCACATTATAAAATATGGATTTTAAATATTATGCACAACACATATATGGACTAATATTATAATGCTTTTTTGTTGTTTTTCTGAGTTTTTCTACAGTCACTTTTATTGTATGGGACAAGAGCACCCAGGCCAAAAATTAGCAAAACTACTTCTGTAATATTTTATTGTTTTTTGTCTGTTTTCCAGATTCTGCTGGCTGATTTTACTGTATGTAAGAAAAAAATGCTCTGTGAACATTCTGCTAAATATATGCTTTTGTGTTTCATGAAAGATTGCAAGTTTTGCAGGTTTAAAAAGCTTTGGAATGAAATTTCAGATATTATTTCATCAACCAATTACTAATAAAACATACTGTATGTCATTTAGACATAAGTAAATATGGTTAAATATTTGAGGCTAGTAAGTATAAACAGAACAAATCTCATAGGTACATACTTCTCTGAGCAGACTGTTTCACCATAACACCTTTACAAAGACGACTACCAGTCTTTTGAATTATTGCAGCAATACTGCAAAATCTGCAACCTATAATAATTTTGGTGCAGTTAAGTGCTACTGGTTGGAATGAAGGCCAGACTAAGAGTGAAGTATCGTTAATGAAATCCGAGTTGTCTAAAACGCTTAACGACGTACCTATGGATCCAAGAATAATACTTCATAAATGACACGCTAACAAACGGGTGCTTATACTGCAACCAGATATCTGGCCGCTGTATCACAAACCAACCCAAATCCTCAAAAGTTCAAATATCTGCTTATTTTAAAAAAACTAATACCATTATTAAATAACAATAAATCAAGGCAAAAAATGTGCCATGTCCTTTGCGAATTGCATTAAGGATTGGTGGTTTATGTGGATACTGTTGTCAGCGAAGACACACAAAAACACACAAAGCACAAAATATATTCTGTTTCAAAGGACTTTCTGGATTCAGCCCTTTTAATATACGGGGGAGGGTGTATCCAAGGTCACTTCCTGATTGTGAATCCTCCAATGAGTTTCAAGATTCAGTGCTCAAGTGTTTTTTTTTTTTTTTTGTGGTCTGACAATGGGAAGTGTCAGAATTTTCAATATATGTGCTTGGAAATGTCATCCAAGGTTGTATAAATGTGACAAACATGAAACATAACAAAATCAAACATGCTCTGTGTAGAAATGGCTACATCTACAAAACCATGCCACATGTACTGTCTGCTGTATAACATACATTTACTGCACAAAGGGCATAAAATCATTAATAACAGCCTGGAAAAAGCTGGACCTTTGCAGGTGTTAAACTGCACACAGACAGAATGGGTCTCGCTCTTCGGCAAGGCTGTGCAGCCACAAATTGTGCAACGCTGATGGATCGCTCGGGAAACAGCAGGAGATTGGGAAGGTTCATGTGCCACAAGCAAATCAAACACAATAAGGCAGCCACTGCTAAGCACATACACACGTCAAAACTATAGCTTTCCATTGCACAGGCCACAGGCTGCTCAGACTTGGCAAACAAATTGGGAATGGGAAGCGTTTGGGAATAGAAAATGAACACAATTCTAGGGTAGAATCGGCATGTAATGAACCAGAAATTAATTGCAATATCAAGAGTTTTTTCTTCATTCCTATGCACTAATGCACCAAATAATATCTCTATCATTTTTATCTTTGTTATAAAAAGCCAGCAGGACCTGCTTGACCATTTCAGGACATTCGCCAAGAGGTAAAAAAAAAAAAAGAAGCAGAAGTAAAGCGAATGCAGCAGATTGGTCTCTGTTGGTCATTTTTTTTCTGGATTTTGGTGAAGAAAGAGCATTGAAAAACCTTTGGCTGTCCACCTCGCCGCCTTCTGATAAACAGCTGTTCGTACACAGCAGATAGTTGATGGTAAATCGGCAGTTATTTAGTCTGCCAGTCGATCCTTGGAGACCGTTCGGTTCCTTTACAACACTGGTTCCCTGGCAGCAGCTACTTGATATCAGACAGCCAGTGTGCGCCAAGAGAACATGACACGCTCTGAAAGAGGGCCACATCAGAGGGCCAGAGCCCAGGACCATCAAAGAGAGCGTGGAGGGAGCTCCGGGGGGAACACTGCTGTGCATCTGTTTCAGTATGCATCAGAGAGGAGGGCTGCTTTGTGTCACCTGCAGAGAGAACCAGGCAAAGCCTGTCAAGCTGTCACTGACCTGTGGCAAGATTGTCGGTGCCTGTTGCCACTGTTAGCATGTGTTCGTTCGCAAAAGGAGACACTGTATCTGCTTAACATCAGAGAGTTGAAGGAATTCTGATTGACATTGTATGATGTGTAAACCAACAGGCCGCAGATCATGTGCAGATGTGAAACACCTCTCCTGAGAACTGTTTACTTATTTCTTCAGGGGTTTTTGTAGATTTGGGCCAGATTTGAACTCAATTTTCCCACATGAGCAATTTTCCCACATGGGTATTGGCTTAATTCGACCAGGGAAAGCACGCTAATTGCAAGGCAACGGCTCCAGCTTTCACAGCGGTAGTTCATCCAAAAATCAATGGTTATTCATCTTCATGCCGTTCCAAATTAATATGACTTTCTTTCATCCATGTTTTTCATTGAAAGACTGTAACAGAGCTGAGGCAGATGTCATTGATCCCGGATGGGCACAAGACATGACAGACTTGACCAAAATTAATCTAAACAGACTGGTTAGGGACCAACTTAATGAAAAACAAACAACATAACGGTCAAAAAAGTGACACTTTCACCAATTTTAGCTTATGGTCTTAGTGTTAAAAAAAACATCCTTTTGTGAACATCCCTTTTTTATAACAATTTTAAAGCATTATACACAAGGTACCTTGTTGTAACCAAATTTACAACATTGCATATTGCCATCCCAGAATGCATTGCAAGAAACATTTCTCCAAGATGATTGGTGAAGAGAAAAAAAAAGTAAAAAAAATAAAGTTAAAGAAAAGTTTAAATAACTAGTAATTGTTTCAACATTTCAGTTTATGCAGATTAGAAAGGCTTTAGCTTAGTAACATGCTAATGCCAAACTATATTGTAATTAAATGCGTGTGACAGATGAGCACTATTCTGTTCAGCAACTTTTGAAGTTATACGACATTGAACATGAGTTGAAGAGAGCTGACTTTGCTAAGCAAATTGCTCGATTTTTGAAAAGAAATATTTCTTTAAATATGTGCGTACTGTAAATTTAGTTTGTTATCTTAGCAACATGCTAAGGTCAAATTCTATTGGAATCAGATATGAGTCACAGACGAGTTTTATTTGTTGCCATGCACGGTTGCTGCCAATGGAGAATGTTTAATTTTGGTCATTTTTGAAGGCACGTTTTTTCAAGCATGCCAACTTTGAAGAGAACAAACTATGGTAGTCAAATCGCTAGGCTATGGAGCAGAAATATATATATATATAATATAATTATAGATTAGATATATATAATTATAGATTGTATAGATAGATCTAAAAGTTTAGCTACACAATAATACAAGACTCTATTAGAAAACAAAAGAAAGTTACAGAATATTTGTTTGTATGCACATTATGTCAAATGTTTAAGTTAAAGGGATTTTTCACCTAAAAATGAAAATTATTCCATGATTTACTCACCCTCAAGCCATTCTAGGTGTATATGACTAAAGTTATAAAGTAAAGTTAATAAAGCATAGAAACCCTAAAATTCATTCAAAACATCAAAAGCAACAATTTACTGCATATTGTGCCATTAAATATTCCTTTTTTTAAACCTCTTTTTGCTTATTAAAAAATATATTGAAGTGAGTGCAAATAAGTAATATTTTTTGAAATGAGAGACATTTTTATGAATTTCTTTTGGCCAGCGCTGGACACACATGGGGAGATCAGAAACCAAACGCCGTCTTTGATATACACGTCAGACTTAAATTTGGCGTTCATGAATAATGAATGAATGTGGTGGGGGAGCATCTTCAATAAGCCACGAGAGAGCAGTGGTAGCGCTCATCTAGTGTCTGGCACGCGCCTCTAATGACTTCACCCAGAGACCACCACGAGCCCACCACTAACAACAGTAGCACTCAATGGGAGCGCCGGCTGTTTAATTAAGCATTAGTCTGCCTCTATTGAGCCAGACGGCTGTAGGACTTCTGAGAGGGATGTTAAATGTTTTAGGTCTAAATGAGAGCGTAGTCCCGTTACCTCAAACTGCTGCATTTCAGTGTAAACAGGAAAATACTCTCAACATGAACGGAAGCATTTTTTCCCCATTCTCTTTGTCCCAGCTGTGTGTTGGCAAGAACTTCACACAGCGCTAACAGATCCATTCCGCAAACAGACAGAACTGATCATTGAGGAACATCTGAGCTGTTGACACAGTGCTTGCCAAGATTCAAGTGAAACTGCATTGTCCTTTTTGTCACAAATTTGTTGCAAATGCTGAATTTTTATTTTTAAGCATTTGCTGTGACCTCGAGTGAACTCCATTTGGTACGAGTGACTAGCAGTGACGGGATTAAAATACCTTTGCATCCTGAATTCAAGGAAAAAAGATGAAACATTCTGAGAAAAGTCAAGATGAAATTGATCATTAATGTAAATATATAAAAAAAATAATAATAATCCATTGCATTAAATTGCAATCAATTAAATTGTGACAAAAATGATAAAATGTGGATATTGTTTTATGGTTTACGGTTTTATTTTTTTTATAGTAACCTGATATCAAACAGAAAATTGGCATCATTACAGCCAGGGATTCAGATTAATATCTCAATGAAGGACACAATGAAAACAAGGCAGGTGAGCAGCTTTCTGGTCAGTCCTTCCAGCATTTGAATGCAAAACCTTTAGATTATAAGGTTGCATGTTCTGAGGGTTTGATTCAAGAGTCAGCATATATCATACATGCAGAGCAATGTGTATATCTGCCTCAGATCTTAAAGGTTTACCTGGTAAAAAGTTCATAGCATGTGCTTCTGCTCTCAAGCTCTGTCTGGATAGAAGGTGGGTTGGTTGAACTAGGGTCAATACAGGGCCTGTAGGAAGTGACTTCATCAGTGAAAAGATGTCAACTTGTTTTCCTTTTTCTTTTCCTGTTGTGTTCTGATAGGAACTTCCTCTCCAAAGGGGGTGGAAGTAGGTGTCACTCTCCAATCCACCCACATCACGAGGGGAAATGTCCATCACACGCCCGACCACACATTCAGCACCAGGGTAAAGAGGTGGAGATGAGCAGACTTTAGATCCCAAAAGTGATGATTAATTAACATCATGTCACCATACCGATGACACCAGGATGGCCATTTCCATTTTTCAATTTATCTCGTCCATTCATAAAAACACATGCCTTTTTAGTGAAACAAATTAAAAATGGATTATCATTATTGGGAGAACTGTCCCTTTAAGTACAGACAGCAGATGTGGCTGTAAAGGCAAAACAGTTTCCACAACAATCATTTTCTGTATGGTAGCCTCTCTCAATGGGCTTTTATGATCTAAAGCTGCCGATTTTTGCGGTCTGGCTTCTTTCTTCCTGTAGAGTTAGTCACAGGAGCTCAGGTGGCCGCTCCAGAGTGACATAACAGCTCTGCGCCGCTCTTCCTCTCTTCGCTGATAGATTGGTAGGAGCAAGTGTCCTGCTGGCGATGCCCCCAAGCCACAGGAAACCTCGTCGGTTGCGGTGTCTAACGAGGATGTGAGCTGTGGTGATGGCATATTAACGCCCAGGCCCCGATGGACGGCCAGAATAAAAAGACAACATGGCGACGATTCAATACGAATTGTTTCAGGTGAAACAATGGTCTTTACGGCTGGCCGTTCAAAGAGTGTGGGAGAGGTGAGTCCATCTGCACTCTGAGGTTTGAAATGTGTCTCATTGTTTTTCAGCTGAACGCCTCTTTATTTTGGTGTATTGTCAGTGGGATTGAAGGTCCAACAAGTTCAAAGTTTTTTTTCCTGTGCTAAAACTTGTGAAAAGGTGAATATGTGTTATTCAAAAAATATATATCTCTTTTGTAAAATATTATTTTTTTATAAAATTATTTATGTAATAAAATTTTTTATTTTCAGTGTTTTCATTTGAATTTCATTTCACAATTTAATCATTTTGTTAGGTGCGTTTGTCATTTTTATTGTATATTTTATTATAAAGTTATAAATGAATGTATGTTTTACAAACATTTAGCACATAAATAAATATACACATACTGTATATAAATACATGTAAATGTATATTAAAAACTAAAATAACAGATGCATAAACAAGAAATATGAATATACATCCATCTATATATAAATTGGATCAATATGTATATTTAACAATTACAAAATACTTTAAATGTAAATATAATTAATGCAAACACTAACAAAACAAAAGAAATAAACATGAAAAAATATAGCTCAAGGAAAATAGAGTTAATAACTTAACTTAATTAAAAAATTAAGAAAATTTGTAAAAAAAAAAAAAAAAAAAAAAAAAAAAAAAAAAAAAAAGAGCAAAATACCCAAAAAGCAGAGCTGCTCCATGTTCACTACTATCACTCATCAGCAACAGCAGTAATCGGATCTTTAGAGGAAAGAAATCAATTGCAATTAAAATTATTTCTATGGATTAAGAGCAAAGCTGTTTAGTAAATCAGTCATATATCAGGCTATGACCACAATGCTGATCATTTGACCTGTTTTTCAAATCTCAAAAGATTTCCAGGACATTTAAGACTGAATGTTCTAGAACACACTGTTAATTGAAATAAATGTCTGAATGATAGACAAAGTCACACAATCTGTCACAGCATGGAAATGATCAGTAAATAAGAATAAAGTCTGTAAAAGAGCATCTAGTCACTTAATCTTTTTCTGCCCACAAAAGTGGCATCCCTATCACAAAGACTTAAAATGAGTACCTTGAAGCAAAAAACTTTCAAAACTTCAGTATCACTTCAGATATTATAACAATCTGATGACATTATAAACTATAGTTGCCTAATAAACCCATTCCCTCAGCCTATCCTGTCCAGTCTCCGTTATGCAATGAATAAAATTGGGAAAACGTCCAAATGTAAGGTTTCAAAATCTAAGGTATGGCATCTGATTTAAATGCCACAAGGAAAAATTTGCCAGATAAGTTAAAATATATGTGAGGAAAAAATAATAAATGAGGACAAAAATGTAATTGAAAAATATATTACAGGCTAGCAGTTATTCAGGTGTTTACTGACAAACATTTTTGTCATTCTGCAGTCTCCGTGCCTTTTGGGTTTCATTTCTTTTCCCTTTTGGCACAAAAAATGTTTCATTAACTTTGACTGAAGTGTGATTGACCTCTCGTGTGGCCGAGAAATAAGTCCTGACAGCGTTGTGCAGGTGTGAAGTCAAACAGGAATCAGTGCAGCACCTCTGCTGGTGTGTCAAGAGTCTGCAAGTTCAGGAGATCCCTGTGGGGCTGAACAAGTGTGTGTGTGTGTGTGTGTGTGTGTGTGGGAGACACAACTAGCGCGAGGTCCTGTGGCTGACAGCAGCTCTCCTGCCAGGATGTGTAACCTCACCCGGCCAAAACAGGAAGCCCTGCCACTCACTTAGTGATTGACACACTGGCGGAAGTTCATAAAGGTTCTAGAAGGGCTGTAGTCCACGTTCAGGGGTTGCTGAAGGGGCCACCTGGTACAGTGCACTGAGGACGAGAGAGCTCTCGTTACATTTAAGAGCATACTTGCCTGTCCGCCAGTCCTCCTCTGGGTCAAATAATGCTGTGACAAATACTTTCAAAAAGTAATAAATACTCTCATGAAAATAAAAGCAGCTATAAGTAATAAAAAAAAGTAAATAAAGAAATAAAGAAATGATAGATCAAATAAATTAAAACATTAATCTAATATTTAATATTAATAAAAAATAAAATAAAATAATTTCTCTAATTTCTGAGCAACCCAGCCCAACATTAGCACATAATACCCTTAAAAAAAATATATATAGAAATATAGAAATTATATAGTGTATATATACATAAGAAAATAAAAATATGCAATCACACACACACACACACACACACACATGCACAAACACACATGCACAACAACAAAAACATCCCAATAATGCAACTTTAGGTGGGCAGTTTGGCAAAGCTAATTGGAAAAACTTATAATAATAATAAAAAGAAGAAGAAGAAGAAGAAGAAAGGCCTTAGAGAGCTTTTCGAGAGTCCGATGGAATCAACATGTGGAGATCTCAGCACTGGAGAGGATCTGATCGGGGAACAGACTGCCGTTTCACAGCTGAGAGTGATCATGACTCTTGCATCATGGGATGTGTCACACTATGACACAATGCTAGTTCACACCAAACTGCCAATTATCAATAAGCTGCGCCCTGCTTTCCTCACTTCTCCAGCAGGAACCGGTGTGCACGCCAGGGCCTGTGACCTTGAGCGTGAAGGGGTGCCTCGTGCACTGTGTACACCTCAAACTGATTCATACCATGGGGAATCTGGACATTTCTATGTAAAGCCTCAAGTGTGAATTACATTATGTGTACTCTTGTGTTAGATTTCTGTTTACAGTGAGCAAAAAAGTAAAAAGCAACGATCAGAACACATTTCCCTTCAGATCAGACAGAGACCACCCAAACGAGCACAAAATCTGTAAACCTTAAGTATGACATAATGAGAGGGAAGTCGTTTTATGAAATGCAATCAGAAGTTGAAAGTGTGATGATAATGCTATCAGTCTGACACAACAGACAGGGACATCATTTTTTGGCGGCCACCAGAGGGCTGCTGTCTTTGATGATCACTCTGCTTCCTCTCTATGAACCATGTTTATAAGTGAACATGATTCTCAATTACTTCATCATTATCAATTATTTATTTTTATTACCATTCCAGTGATTTTAAGACACTTCACATCAATAATTGAATACAATGTTGAAAAGTAATTAAAATGCTACTTTTGAACTAGAAAATACAGCTTGTTTTATATACTGTGATGTGATGTTATAGTTCATATAAGCTGTTAACCAAAAAAAAAAAAAAAAAACCTGTCAACCTGAAATAGATGTAGTTTTGGACTGTAAGTTAGTAACTGTAGTAGAGTTAGGGAATTTTATTCAAATCAGCTACTCTATTGATTCATTTGTTCATTGATTCATTGACTCTTTCTGTTGCAAGTTGCAGCACTTTGATATGTACATCATGAGCAAGTCATTGAATCATTTAATAAACATATATATATATATATATATATATATATATATATATATATATATATATATATATATATATATATATATATATTTGTTTTTTTTTGTTTTTTTAATAGGAACATCTTAAAAAGAAAGAAACTGCAGAACAATTCATTCACTTAAAAGATTTGTTCATAATTAGGTTATGAGTGAGTCACTGAATCATTAACAATGCAGCTTTAGGGGGAAGTTTGGCAAAGCTTTCTCTCTCTCTCTCTCTCTCTCTCTCTCTCTATATATATATATATATATATATATATATTGTTATATAGTTATGAGCTAGACACTGGATCAGAGACACTAAACCAATTTGTTGAATGTTTTTTTGTTTTAAAATTGGCACATTTTTTTTTAAATGTGAGGAACTTCATAACAATTCCTTCACTTATACGTTTTTTTTTTGTTACTTAGTTATGAGTGAGTCACTGAATCAGTCAGTAAACCAATCTGTCATTGATATTTTTGGTATTAAAATTGGCAGGATTCATTCATTCACAAGTTTTTTTTTTGTTACTTAGTAATGAACTATTAGTTATTTAGGGAGAAATTGTAGAAAGATTACTTCATTTAAAATATTTGTTCAAAAACCGAAACCCCACTATAGTGCTACAAACTACTTTTTTACAATATATTAACCATTGGTACTCGTACACATTTCTGAGCTCGGGTAAAGGGTTTGGCATCATTTTTGTGTCATTGTAGAAGAAGCAAATTGATTTTCTTTTCAGATGTCAAATAACCTTGGATGCTTATTGATAGATGGGTGCAGAAGTAGAGTGAGGCCTTACCTGTCCAGAGAGGTGGATACCAGTGTCAGGACATCGCAGGTCTTCATTTAGGTTGTCGTGGACACAGGGGAGGGACAGATGCCCTGTGAAGTCACATGACAAAGTCACAATTAATCAGTAAATAAAGGCGGCGGCAAAAACAAAGATTTGTGGTTAAAATTTGCAACCTGATACAAGTAAACACCATATTGCAAAATGCTCATCAAACTGGATGCAACTCTTTTATTCAACTGTCAAGACAAAAAAAGCAATCGATCGCGCACGCTAATATTTGACTGCACATCAATATAGTACAAGCTATAATTCTAAAACCTTTATCAAAAACACTCAGAAAAAAGACACACAGCATTACTATGGCATAAATTCCTCAAATTTATGGACAACGTGTTTAGATGCTATGATAGTACAGCAGGGATGAGCACAATCTTTGCCTCCCATCCCAGAGGGCTCAGTCCTCAATTGGTGGGGTCTCTGTGTGCCCATAAATCTGGGGGCACTTCGTAATACGCGATGAGTCTAAGCGAGACATCAGGCCTGTGAGCAGCGTGTCCTGAATACATACCGGGCTTTGTACGTCAATGCTACTGTTCCATTCAAGAGTCACTTACCATTGAAGTGACAAGTCAGATATACTACAGAATGGTATCCCTCACAATGAAAAATCATTGACTTCCACATACAAAGAACAGTTCATTTATGTAAGTGGAGCAGATGTGTCAGATCTCAACTTCACTTTACAGTCCAAGACGTAATAATCTCTTTGTATGTGCGAACTTACGATTGTGCTACTATGTGATGAGGAAAAAATGCAAGACATTGACAGGAAGTTTTAAAAAGAAGTTCTCAAAGAGTAAGTTGAAGAGAAAATATCAAATAGATTGCAAGTAACCATAGAAATAAATAAATGGTAATATATATATAAATATTGTTCATTGCCAGTTACATCCTCATATATATATTAGTGGTGGGCCATTATCGGCGTTAACGTGCTGCGTTAACGCGAGACTCTTATCAGGCGATAAAAAAAATATCGCCGTTAATCTATTCTCAAAGTTGGGTTGGGAGCAAGCTATGATGACTTTCACATTGATATTTTATATAACCGACTGGTTGAGGCCAGCCTAAAGGACAGCGACACTGAACCGAGCTCTCTTCTGCGAAGTTCTCCTCAAAGTCCCTCCAGCACCGGAACGAACAAATACAAACCGCAGTTTGAAACAAACAACAAGATGTGAAAGAGCCCGATTCAGTACTCGCGGTGTTCTGGTGTTCAGGGCCCACGCAGAGAAAGGCGTCTCGAGACGCTAAAAATAAGCGTTTTCAAGTGTTTTGATCAAAACACTTGAACATCGAATATGCTTATTTTTGCTCTAGTGCCGACAAATACATATGAAATATGTCAAAATATCCACCTTGGAAATTATGCTCGAAAAAACTGTCAGTTATTTCTTAAGTGAAAGTAAACAGTTGAGGGAAAAAATGGGATGTGTATTATATTGGATGCGTTCATCGTCTCTTAAAGTGACCGCGCCTAATTTAGCTACTGGATGCTGTAATGTTACTACTTTGTAGTTTTAACAGTCAAACCAAAAAATATTCAGACACCAGATATATATATATATATATATAGGGATGTTTCTGATTTTGCCAAGTAAACCCAATCTCCTCAACACACACGACTGTCATGGTCGGCGAGCGTCCTGCGACAGGATTAATCTTCTGCAAAGGAGGGTGGGCCGGGGCAGCCAGAACTCATTTGGTGTGTTGCTATGAAATGGCTGCCCATCAGAAATCTCTTCATATATCTCTGTCTCATCTACATGGGTGGAAATGGAGGGATGAAGGGCTGAAAGGCGAGAGGGAGGGTGTAAGGGGCATCTGGAGGAGAGAGGTCAGCGCATTCAAGAAGTCCATCATTCTGACGTGTCAAAGCATCTCTTAACTGAGTTTGTGGAAGTGTCAGTGTGTGTTCAGCGACACAAGCTTCAGTTCTTCAGTCTGTTCTGAGATATGAAGAAACTTTCTGAGGAGACAAATCAGATGTGAGATAATACGACTTTCATTAAGCTCAAAAAAGCAAAAAAAAAAACTTGATACAACATAGGCTGTAAAAATTCAACAAAAAAGAGGCTCTGATGAAGGCAATGGTAAAAATAGTGATCGTTACCAAAAATGTTTCTAAAACACTCGACCATCTTCCATTGTTCTGTTACTTTCTTGACACATGGTTTATTGTCAGTCTTACATCAGCAACTCCAAGGTTTCAACACTGGCCCGGATCTCAAAGTATTCTTGATAAAACAATACCAGCTGAGGTAAACACAAACAGCTAAAGGTAAACAGAGTGTAAAACCCAGAGGTGAATTTAGTTCTGGACCATCTGTTCAATACATTCTGATCAGGCAGGCATAATGGCAGATATCCGAGTGCAGAAACTGAGAATTAAATACCTGCATGAGCTCAAGGGACAATGAAAAGCTGTTTTGTTTTATCTCATCTGCCATTATTGTAATAGTAGAGTATTCTGGGAGATCACAATGTGACAAGGTGGCTTCGGCAGCAGTGCTTTCAAATGTTTTACTACCGGACGATTAAGACGTTTTTTTTTTTTTTTTATAAAAAGTAAAAAAAAGATATTGGATGCTGATTTGAAAGTATACAAATATATATTAATTAGTTTGTCCGCAAGTTGACAACACTGGCCCAGCCCATTGTTTCACAGTTGAAAAAAGAAACGGAACAACTAAGAAAACACTGGAAACACAACAAGAACAGATGGCGCTTGTGTGAGGAAGCTGAAATATGAAAGAAATATGCACAGCTCTAGTTTAAAAGAGCACAAAGACATTTAAATTATCGAAGCTTCTTTTGAACTACATTTCAGTATCATCTTTGGTCCGCACCACACCCAGTAACAGTTGTCCCACCTAAATGTTACGCTATCATCCTTTTTTAATATCAAGAATGTAACAGAAGTCTTATAGTACAAGGAACTATTGGGAAATATGTAATTACCCCTTAACTGTCACTCACATTTTTGAACATAGACTTTATAGTGCATGATTAAAACTTAAATTTGTATAATTCATGAATGAAAACATTTTGTTACATGATTTTGATGTACCATTTACATGGTAATGCAATGTCTGATTTAAAAATGTTTTTTAAAGGATGAATTTTACGATTTTAAGTTTTCAGTTGATATATTATTTTTAAAGATTTCTAAAATGTGATAGAGAAAAAGACAACGAAGAAGTCTTTTTTTAAACAAAGATCAAAACTCCTGTTATAATAAAGATTTTTGAGGGGGCACTCTTGTCATAAATGAATCTATTACTTTTCCACATCATGTTTTTTACAAAAAACATTGGCAAAATATATATTTGGGAGTCTTAGCCGTTTCCAAAGATATACAGTTTGTCAAGATTACATTAGATTTAATTGTTATATAGTTAAGTAAATGTGGGCGTCCTGTATAAGGGACGGGGTGACAGTTAAAGGGTTAAAAAAAAATCGTATCCCTTTCTCAAGCTGATTTCAGATTTTACAAATGTCAATAGATGTAGCCCAAAATGAGCTGACATGAGGTATTCAGTCTTTCCAGAAGACCTGGTAAACCTTCAGAGCTGTCAGGAAGTTTTTACTCTCTGGAAAAAAAGTGTTGTTTTGGCCTGCTCTCTCTTTCTCCAGCTTTGAGAGAAGCCAGGCACTGCAGGATAATCACAGTTTAATAGGAGCAAATATTGAAAGCAGGACCTGACCAACCAGATCCCCTTTCCTAGCTCTCCTCTCCCAGTGCGCCTGCGAAAAACGCTAGCACATGGGTGCAGAAGAAATTGATCATTTCATGATATATCAATTAACGTGAAGAATTGGAGGAAACCTTCGTATTGACGTTCGTTCGGTGTTTGCGTTGGAATAGTTCAGTTGAACGGCGTTGGAAATGCCACTCTGTCGAAATTCTAACAACCTTGTTAAAGCAGAACCATTCACGTGTACTGATCTAGAGTTTCAGCTCCAAAAAGGAATAGAAACGGTCCAAGAAGCCGTCCAGATAAACTCAGTCACGTCTTTTTTTGTAGCATACATGCTTGTGTTTTTTTTGTACTTGTTCTTTAGATGAACTTGTAGGGAGCGTGTTCCCTCACAGGCATCCTGTTTACCATGCAGAGCCATTGCATGCTGGGAGAGAGACATGTACACAGACTGGGGCCTCTTTCTAATGATTTCCCACACCTGCACATCTGCTGCCGTTTTAATTAATACTCTAAGGAGGTTTGTCGCGGGTAATCAAAAACATTGTCACTTAAGGAATCCTTCATCATAGAACAAAAATCAATACTTGAGTAGAATAAGGGGAACTTGTGAAGTAGCCCACGTCTCAATAAACAATCCCCAAAAAAGTAAAGGTGGGATAAAAGTGTAGAAGACTTTTTTCCAGATGTTCGGTACTGCAGAGTTTTTTCGTGAAGCAGCAACACGTAGTGAAGGGCTGGGCATAATTTTTATGCAGGCCTTGGTTCCTAGGTTTCATACGGGTGGGGTGGGGGGGTTATGGTGAAGGCAAAAGTCGCATCAGCTCTCTTCAGCTCTGGAGCATCACTGCATCCTCTCTCCTCGCTGATTTATAGCCCGCCGCTGACCTCTGAGGTCGTAACATGGTGATGGGTGACTGGCTCTCAACGGTAAGCTACTGGCACTTGACAAAGTGCCGGGAGCAGAATGAATTTACTCCTCTTTTCCTCAATCATCAACAGGCGCACGCCGGCTTGCTGCCCTGACCCCCTCTCATCCTGACTGCTATAACACGATCTCCCATCTCATAGAGGAGCGAGGGAGAGGGAGGCTGAAAAATTTACTGTCATTTCTACTTTCCAATGAGCTTCGGTGAGCACTTCTTTCACCTTCAGGTTGCTTCGCGTGCTTGGGATAAGGAGGGAAGACGTGGGACTTTGATGCACCTGTCTAACTTCGGGTCGTTCACCAGGGGTACTTCAATCTGCTATTACTTCCATCAACTTGATAATGGCATCTGAAAGCAAGTTCAATTTAATAAGCAAATAAATCTCTTTACAGGTGGATGGTTCATGTACCGCATTCGTCAATGCATGGATGTGCCAGTTAGCCACAAACAAATACTTACCAAAGCAATCATTAACGACATAAGCAAAAATCCATTCAGTTACTTGCCTTTTATTGTCGCTACAGTTTGGTGGGGGATTGTAAATTAAGAAGATATAAAAAGCATAATTTCCTAAAGTAGGATTTTAAATTATCCTGCAGTGCAAATGTTGGCCCATTATGGCAGACGAGACACAGTAGGTTATAATTGAAAATAAAACAGCCATTTAAAAGCCATTCAATAAGCCACTGGGAAATTGATCAGGCTATAAAATCTGTCACTACCGGGGCGAGAGGCTGGCGCTCTTGTAGAGCGTCCACTTCAGTCCTGACACAGCACTATCCCTCCAGACTTCATGGTCTACATACCGGCATACAAACAAGAGATGCCGCGAAAGTACACTTCCCGATGGAGATGCTTTCCTTGTGTCCTCGGGCATGCATTTAAATTGAGCAACAAACATAATGTTGTAGTACGTAGTGGAAGCCTCTGACTAGCTCTGGAAAAACTGGGAAAAATGATTTCCCTCAGTGGTAAGGAGTGGTAAAAAAAAATGATAAAAGATTGCAAGAGCAGGCACAAGTGCGCAGAAAAAAAAAACACATTCCGCTCCTGCTTCTTTAACTTTCAATTCTCCCAAGCATCTCTGCTTCACAGCCCCTAGCTATTGCCTTTCTCAATCTATCCCTGGGGAGGCAGGAGTTATGGGCCCTGTCGATTGAGGAGAAAGGGATGTTATTCCCCTGTCACCCTCACCCGGTCCGCCAGCAGCCCTGCCCTGATCTATGGCCACCGTGGCGGGGTAGAAGTGTCTTGATGCACCATTGGTTTCCAGTGCTGTCTCCCCCCACCCTGATGCTCAAACTCATACTACTTTTACAACCCCCTTACCGACCCTTTAAAACCCCCCCCCCCCCCCCCATGATTCTTGTTGGGGAGCTCTCTGAAGGGCAGGGATATGACACAAAGGGTTTGAGGGAGTCACCCCTAAAGGAATATGGTCTAGTTGGCATCTCAAGTGGGATTAAGTGACACCTGGCAGCTGTTTACATGAGTTGGCAGATTGGAGATCTAATGGAGATCACTATCTTTAAGGACTTGACGTAAAATATTGATGGTGTATGACAGTACCATGAAACTTGTTTGAATACAAATTCATTATAAGCTCTGCTAGCTCCATTCCAAAACCTAATGAGCTGCCTCACATTCAGCTGTCTACATATTCAGTTAATTTCAAAGACACCATGCTAACCAAAATAGAAACTGGCATTATAAGCAAACAAATTTTAAACAAGACTTTGTTTATTTGTGCACAGCATACTCAACACGAATAACAATCACAGTTCAAATAAGAATATGTCGTTAGCATGCTGCTAAACGAATGACTATATTCATTGATAGAGACACTTATAAGTAGTAATAATAACATAAAATAGTGGGTAAAATGATAATATAATTGGTGTATTTTCAATATGAAATATAATTTATATTGAAATGATAAAGTATAATTTATAATAAAATATGAATTATATAAAATTGTTATACAGCACAGTTTGATGGATACTTATACGCAGTAGTGAATGAGATTTTTCATAGTTCCGTAATTTTCACAAAAATGTGACAATGCAAACAATCCTAATGGTCCAATTTTTATTACCGTATTTTTCGGACTATAAGTCGCATCTGAGTATAAGTCGCATCAGTCCAAAAATACGTGATGTTGAAGAAAAAACATATATAAGTCGCACTAGACTAAAAGTCGCATTTATTTAGAACCAAAAACCGAGAGAAAACATTACCGTCTACAGCCGTGAGAGGGCGCTCTATGTTTTCAGTGTATACTAAAGGAGCATTGAGCAGCATCTCTGGCAGCATAAAGCGCCCTATCGCGGCTGTAGACGTTAATTTTTTCTCATGGTTCATTTCTCTTGGTTCATGTCAAATTAATTTTGATAAATAAGTCGCACCTGACTATAAGTCGCAGGACCAGCCAAACTATGAAAAAAGTGAGACTTATTGTCCGGAAAATACGGTAATACAAAATCTGTTATACATTTGTACTTCTTATTTTGCATTAGTTTCCTTTTTGAAAAAAGTGTTGGGAAGGTTACTTCGATAATGTAACAGGATAAAGATTACATGTTACCCGATTTGAAACGTAATAAGAAGTTTAATGTAAAAGTAATGTAACTGATTACAATTAGATTACTTTAGCTTACTTTTCTACGTTTCTAATAAATGTTTTCAACAGTTAATAATTGTCAAACCTTTAAACCAGGAAGGGTTAACCTTACAGTGGTACTCAACACTGATTGCTGTCAGTCTTTCAATTGGAGCAACTGGGTATAGGAACAGCCTGAATGAACGAGTAGAACAAATCTGAATTTAAAATCATAAATCAGTAGACAGACACACGTCTCCTTAGAAGTCCAGGAGCATTTTGCTTGCGATATGAATGAGGGGGAATTGATGTCAGATCTCCATACACATGAGAAGACCTACAGGGCATGCGTCCATCTGACATGTGTCGAGTATTAAGAAAAGGGTGGAGAGATGGAGGAAGGCCTCGGCCCACAAGAGCTCTGAGATGAGACGGAGAACTTACCCTCCATTAGCCTGCGGGCAGAAGGATGACACTCAGCCAAACGAGATGCGCATAAGTGACTTTTTATATGAACTATAAAGGAAAGTATGAGAAAAGCTGAAAAAACTGATGCAGGTGGTTATGTGACAGTGACCCCGCTGGGGATGATTTGACTGAATAAATAGACAGATTAATAAATAAATATCTTTTTAAAAATGGGAGACCGAGGAGGGCCGCCATCCATCAAAGATCCTATTATCACGAAACCTGGAGCCATATGTATAAGGCAGCCGGGATCCTAAGCAGATCCAAATTCAACTTTTCCTTACAATTTGTTATCGTTGACATCCTTCACCCAACACACACACACAGATACACAAAGACACTCACACACCGGGCTGAATTAGCAATAGATTTGTTTTCTCATGTCTGCTCGATAGATATGACGGATTTAAAGTAAACCATATCAGTTGCAAACAATCATAAGTAGCTTTATCTGCGGAGGTAAAGAGTTAAAAATGAGGGAAATGAGAAAGGAATGATTTTTTTTTATTTCCACAGAGAAAGGAATGTAAACAGCTATCTAACCACTACCAGATTTCTGTAATCTGTTTATGTGGGTATTTATACTAACAATATCTAGTTGTGTATTCAGCTTGTTCAATCAAATGACACGGTCATCGTTTGGGACAACAAACAACAAACATCTTATATAAAATGTCAGACTACTCCGTTTTCAAAGTCAGGTGTTGTCAATCTTTGTGAGTATGTGTTACTGTTTGAATTATGCATTGCGTTGCATGTTGGTATGCAAGAAAAATTATTGTTTCAATAGAGGTTAAAATGCAATAATTTGTTGTGACATCCAACGTAAACGAATCGTTACAAATAGTAGACCACCAATTTGTTGGCAACACTGAAAATGTAAAAAATGTGACGACAAATTACTGGCACAACATAAGAACAGCACACTTTAAGAAAAGATTGTATTCCTAATGCTTAATTTCAGTTAAAAAAAAAATCATCTGATTAATCAATTATTAATCTGATTCATTCAAAAGTTACAGTGAAACACTTGCCCTATTTGTCCACTAGTTGCCCTCAAATTTTGTCACTCCATATCTCACAACTTCCTTCAGCATGTCTTACAGAATGTCTTAGAAGTAAAGAAGGGCGCGGGAAAATAACTTTCTGCTTTTGTCAACCTTTTCAAGTTGACCCTTGAGAAGTGCAACCTTTTGATTGACTTGAATCTCCTTTGAGGTCACCTATTCAAAAGGTGGAAAAGATGAGAGAAATGAAGAAAGCAAGCATACAAAATAGCACTGTTCCCCTTGACCTTCAGCTTTATTGGTGAATGTACTAACGCTGTATAAAGCAACAATAAGTGAGACGGAGTAGCGAAAGAGGAAAACGACTTCAGAGTTCAAATGTAGTCAAAACTCCACATTTTTCGGTAAGCACTTGTCCTTTCCCATTTCCCTTATGTTTACATTTTTTTCTTGTTGTAATTGATCGATTCAAACCAATGCCTCAAAGGATTTAAAAGACATGAACTGATTAAAAGTGAACGTAAATGCTTTTTCTCACACTCATTACTTAACCTTGAATGGAAGAAACACAATCGGTTATATACAATCAGGACATTTAGCAGCATTTAATTGTGAGTTCAGCCCTATTTGTTAGGACACAAGGCCTTTCACAGTTGGGCTCATATGCGTATCTTCTTAGCACTTAGTTCCGTGGCTGGCTGACTGGTTTAAAAAATTGCTCTGCATTAAAAACAAATATTTAATCATGGCCCACATCGCAAGCGATTACGACGAGTGCAGGCGAGTCTCGTCAAGATGATTAGTTGCATTGCTCATATGCACGGGACGGCCCCTTCTGCATATGCATATGTCTGCGTGTGACGCCCACTAAAACTGCCATTTCATTCCTCTCACAGCAAATTCCCCTTGAGTAATGGGCTGGATAACACAGCTGCCAGTCAATATGAATTATTTCGGCTTTCTGATTGGCCAAATCATGTTTCATCCAGATTTTGTTCGAGGAAACCTAAGCCTAGGAAAAAAGGGCACATTATAGAGTGTCAAAATTAAGTTAAAATAATAAAAAATAACAATTAAATGTATAACAGAGTAAATATGGTGTATTAACATAAATAGGAAGCATCAAATATGGAGCATCAAAATGTATACATTAATTTAATTTTATTCATTTAATTAAATAAGGAATATCAATATAGTTAGAGTATAAATTCATTAACATATTCATTTAATTCTAAATACTTATATATTAATTTAATTAATATTTACTTAAAAAAAATACGTTCTTAAATTAATTCATTTTAAATACTTTTATTTTAATTATTCAATTAAATACACAGAGCCAATATACATATATTATTGGAATTAGAATAAATTAGAATAAAGTATTCAAAGCAGATGTGCAATAACAATACGATTTTATATATTTTTCACAAAATGACTTTTTACTTTATTCGCTCCCTTCCCTCTTTGCAAAATCTCTCACTTGCGTGAATCCCCTTTGAGATTACTACAATTCAGTCTCGAAATGCTGAGGTCAAAAAAAGCGATCGGATCCCGTCATTTTTCTGGATCTGGAGAATGTTACAATCCAAGAACAGGCCTGTCATCCTAGAGTTCACCCTCTTTGCCAATCACTACTTTTGCTCTCGCCATAATTTAGGACAGATTTTTAAAGCTCTGCTTTATATAAACACACTGGCATTTGAAAATACACACACACATATATGCACAAACCCAAATATACATGTACGTCATCTAAGCTGGCCAATCAACTCCTACAAAGATGCTTCGTTTTTTGGGGGTTGATCAATAAATAAACCAAAGACTCACTTGTTTTGTCGAAACTGTGGGTGATGCTATCACTGTGGGTCAGTGAACTGCTGGAGTGGCTGGAAGTGACTGTTTGACCGTCCAAACCACCTGGTCCTGGAGAGCTGCCCGGCCGAGAACTGCCCACTGAACTGGAGGGCCTGGAACTGGCACAGTTCTGACAAAAAGACAAATGCATTTTACTGTCTATACAGTGCACGGTACAGTCTGAAATCACTAGCGAAAAAAGCTGTTTTGAAAGTTCCTATTTAATATATTTTTGTCTATTACAATAAATAATATTAGCATTAAAATGAGTTGAAATGTTAAAGTTATTTTTATTTTTATTTTTGCTGTCCGCTTGCCTGTCTAATATATTTATATATTGTATTTATATATTGTTCATTAAATAGCACTCAGTATAGAGACTGTATAAAACATATGTAGGGAAAATCAACAAAACAAATGTTAAATATCCAAAAATCATAGTTGAGAGCTAAGTAGTCATGCATTACACGATACATGACCAGAAAGTACACAGACATGTATGGAAGTACTACAAAATAAATATCCACAGTCTCGCAGGAATGCAAACTAGATCCGACATAAAAACCCACAACCTTACCCTCACATCACAGAATGACATATAATGGGGTTTGACACACATTCTGAAGACGTTTATTTCTTCTGAGAAAGAAATAAATGCATGACCTAGCACTATGTCAACATTTAAAATCATAAGGGTGCACATTTTACAACAGGAAATGCACATATATGTAGTATACATCTCTCTCTTTTCAGCCCTATATCTTGTCAAAACTTGAATTAGGATCAAAAAACTAATCTGCTTCCAATTTATATCTATATTTCAGGGCTGTCAGGGATCCAGACCCTGCTTGTATCGCAGCACATTCGTTTTTCATTTGGCCGGTGCAACTGACAGCTTTATTTTTCTCAAGCAATCTGCCACAGTATGTACTAGTGTGAGGTCACATGGGTCAGGCGACAGTTGGTATGAAGCGCCCTGGCAGCACTGGTCTGGCTCATGAATAAAACAAGCAACGGGAAGTACAGAAACTATAGACGGAAGGAGAGAGATGGCTAATGTGCGGCTACATGTGTTCAACAAATGGGGCTTTAATATCATGTTGTATTTTCATTATCTGCCATTTACAGAAACTACATTCATGCAGACTGGAGTAGTCAAAAGATCCTTGAGAATAGTGTTAATGTCGTTAACAAAGACTATGGTGAAAAATGTTCGTTGACAAGACGAGGACGAGACTAAGACGAGACGAAGTGGAGATAATGATATGGTCAATAAACGATAACTATGACTATATCAACGAGACTGAAATGAATTAAAAAAAAAAAAAATACCAAATCCTTTTTATTTTCATCAAAAAAAGGAGATTGCTCTATACGCCTCTACTAGGTGAGCTTTCATGAGTGCAGTTGCCAGATATCAAGAGTTCTAATCCCCGAACCAGAACTAATTATTACATTGATACATTTTCTGATTGTGTTTCGCTTATTTTAAGCAATCTGTAACTATGCGCACACGCTCGCTCCTCTTTGCCGGCACGAATGATCTGAAAACACAGACAATCAAGCTGGAGTTTAGTGATCTAAATAAAAGCATCACTCAGCCAGTCTGTGTTGTCATGAGATCTCAACTATATTGTTTGCGATTGTGATCATTGTGATATTTATCAATTTAACCATTATATAGAATGACGAAAATGTGACTAAGATTTAATTGACTAAAACCTAAACTAAAATGCTCATTCATTTCATTGACTTAAATTTGTCTAAACAAAAACAGGACAAGTTTGTCTAAATATAATAACTAAAATGTACATCTGAGAAACACTAAGAATAAATTAAAAATGGCTGCCAAAATTAATACTGTACGTTTAATTAATAATAATCTCATTGCTAAAATTTTGAGCCTTTAGGCGACTAAAACTTGACTGAAACTAAATAGGAAAAGGTTGACTAAATATGATAAATGATAAAAACTAAAAAGGACACTTTAAGACAGGTCTAACACTAAAATTGCGAATACTAAAAGTACAAAATTAACAATACGTGAGAAATCTATATAATTACTAAATTACTAGGAGAACTATATAGATCATATTTACATCCCTGATTTAAAGCACAAATGTAATATCTTTACCATTAGCATAAAAAAGAGAAAAAAAGACAAGATTAAATTTGTTGTGACAGACTACATAAGCAAAAAGACATACAGAACAAGAGATTCATTAAGATAGAGAGACAAACAGAATGACAAACTGACAGAACAACAGACATAACGAGACAAGCAGACAGACAGAGACAGACAGACAGAATGACAAACTGATGGAAACAACAGACAAGCAGACAGACAGAATGAAAAAGTCATAACAACAGACATAATGAGACAAGCAGACAGATAGACAGAATGACAAACAAACAGAACAACAGACAAGCACAAAAACAGAATAGCAGACATAACAAGAGGCAGACAGACATAGACTGACAGAATGACAGACAAGCAAACTGACAGACAGAATGACAAACAAACAGAACAGAAAAAAGCAAAGACAGAATGACAAACTGACAGAAAAACAGACATAATGAGACAAGCAGACAGAGACAGACAGACAACAGACAAGCAAATATAACAAGAGACGAGCAGACAGACAGACAGGATGACAAACTGACAGAACAATAGAAAAGCAGACAGAACAACAAACAAGCAGAAAGACAGAACAACAGAGGCAGGCGGTTGCCTGGTCACAGAGTTGCTAGGTGGTTGTTAGGATGTTCTGAGAGGTTGCTAGGCCAGTGATAAGGTGCTTTTGGCGGTTGCTTTCTAAGTGGCTGCTATGGTGGGTAGACAGTTACAAAAATAAACATCAGTTTACTCTATGATGAGTTGGAAAATCTTAAGGGTTTCCTCAGGTAAAACCCCATCCATCTTCAGCACATCCTGTATGTTAGCTTACTATTTCGGAAGTCAGAACATTCCCTGACCAGTGCTCTAATCTAATAAAGAAGAGTACATTTTCCTATCCCATTCTGGACCTCATCCAGCACCAAAGCTATTCGGCGAGATACAGTATATCACCTCTAGATTTATGGTGCAAAACAGCATTAGCTAAAAAAAACCTCTGCAACACGCGGCCAGCGAATCTCATCGTGTGGACTTTGAAAATTGGAAAATTGCCCAGAGAGCGCTAAAGGGTCCCACTGCTAATACGACCCGGCACGATTTATCAGCTGCTACCTGGCACTCGTGTTTGGGGCCACAGTCGTTTTTTACAAGTCCCAGTCTTAACGGTGTCGTGCCTGTCAGGGGGGTCAAAGGAAAGAGGAGGGGGGGCCATATTCTAAAATCAATCCGCCTTTAGAAATTGTCTCATTCTGTTCTCAATGACCTGGTGGTGCAGTAAGGGCCAAGCGGGACAAACTGCCGTAGGCCATAAACTGTGACAAGCCCGGAGGAGAGTTAATGTGGCCATTCATAGAGGAACTGCTCGTAGTGTCGCTGGAGGTGAGGTGTTTCACTGAAGGGGGGGTGTCTATTAACTACTTTTAAACAGCTTTGGTGAAGCTAAGTGATCTCTCTCAACAACAGCCTCGCGTATAAATACTGGCCTGACAGTTTAATGTGAAGAGATGCGCTTCCACGGGATTAGAAACATGTAACCCAGGGCTGCTGGTTGACATTGGCTGGATTGAGGTGGCCTGAGTGGGTGTGTGAAATAGGTCTGGGGGCGAAACATGCACAAAACGCACTCTGCGTTATGAAATTTGCACTATATAAAGAGTAGAGCCCTCCGGTACTGGAGAAAACATGCAAACATGCAAGAACTTACGGAGAAATTTAAGGCTTTTCTTCTTTCTTTGATTCTGTTGACTGTGTTTCGAACCTGTGGATAAACAAGGAGGAGTGGATGGTTAAAATGGCATGACTCAGTACTAAACACTTAATACAAAACACTTTGCGCTCGCATGAGTCTTGGCCCCGGGAAGGAGAAATTCAATCCGGACTGGGAATAAAGAAAGCAAATAGCCAGCATTGCATAAAAGTCAATGAGTGCGCCAAGCAAAATGTTCCAGTTTGTCACACATAATGGGTCCTGAAAGTGACAGGTAGAGTCGGCAAAGTAAGGAGAGCGTCTTCACCTCTCATCCGTCACACCACACAGGGGGCCACGGGAATGAAGCGATAGAGGAAACGAACAAATTACATTGAGACTGTGTGAGAAAAACCGGGATGTTGGACGATGCACGATATACACAGTAGTATAAACTCATGCTGCTTTACTTTAGGGGCATGAGTCGATAACTTGTAGCTGGGCTTTACAGTGCAAGCATTTCACTCGCATTTGAGACTTAAAAATAGATGTGCGCAAACTGGAAAACTTTCATTCATTTGAACTTTTATCTTTTGCACTCTAATCTCGAAACACTTGTTTACTTTAATAAAAAAATACACAAAAATGTATTATTTGGAGTATTTCTTTAGTAATAGATCTTTAATAAAGTTATTCAACCTGTTAGGAGGACAACACTTTTTTTTACTTAGTCGATTATATATTGCGATAATTTGTACATTCAATTAAAATATTATAAAAAAAATTAAAAAGTATCACAGGTTCCAAAAAAATATTAAGCAGCACAACAGTTTCTGGTACTGATAATTAATCAGCATATTATAATGATTTCTGAAGGATCATGTGACACTGAAGACTGGAGTAATGATGCTGAAAATACAGCATTGCATCACAGGAATAAATTATATTTTAAAATATACTGAAATAGAAAACCATTATTTGAAATGGTAATAATATTTTACAATGTTACAATTTATTATGTATTTTTTGTCAAATAAATGCAACCACTGCAAAAATGCAAGATATGCTAAATGTATGAATAAAGTTATATTCATATTATTCATACACGCTGCATTTTTTACCAAAACATTCATTTTTAAATTATAAATTAACATACATAGTTCAAATATTGCATGTTCATATTTACATTTATTTTAATATAATTATTATATAAAATGTTACATCTAAAACCATAAAATTAAAAAAAAAAAAAAAATAGATACATTACACTATATTACAATTTTTTTTTTGTAAACTATGAATAATTGTGTGTGTGTGTGTGTTTATATCTATATTTTCTGTATGCCAGTTAATCCTCACATCGTACTGTTCAATCCAGCTGTTTCCTGGCCTGCTAGATATTATTTTCCAGCCTGGCTTTCAGCGACCACAAAAACCTGCGTGCATTTCCCAGCACGAGCGCGGCGCAAGATCCAGCCCTTCGCTGGTGAATATGCATTAGCTCTCATGACTTCATTAGGCTCTGCTGTTGTCATAAATTATTGCTGGCATGCAGATATACACACACTAGCATGTTTTAAACAGACACTGTGAAAACAGAGTTAATGAAGAGAATAGAAAAGCTCTGACAGCTCGGAGTCAACGGTAATAAGTCAGATTTGCAAACAGACACTCTTTTCTCCCTCTTCCACACTTTCTTTTTAGCAAATCGAGAGTGCTGTACATCTAATGAATGGAACTGGGAAATCAAATCAATTTATTCCAAGTAACATCATAGAAAGCAACTCAAAAAAATAGGATTTCCACCATCTAAAGGAACTGGTTTGAAGTTGTTGCTCTTAAAAGCAGCTTAGCTGTTTTCCTCAAGGTTTTAAAGTGATGTAGCCCTAATGTTCAATATAAAAATACATTAGATATTATTTCCATATGAAAGCAATGCAAATGGACACATTTGCAAAAGGATAAAAAGCAGAGGTCATAAAAACAGGGATGACCGTTATTAAGTAAAAAAAAAAAAAGTTAAAATTATATTTGGATATTTTTTTACTGATCAAAGCAATCAGCTTTAATTCGTTCTTGGGTTGTAATGATCTATTGTATATAAAAGAGAAATGAAAAAAAGGGAAATTATGATCAGGCAAATTGCAATGATCTGTTTGTCTATGATTTATAAGCAGGAGATCACAATATGGGCATTATTAATATTTCATTATTACAAGTATTCTTATGTTCAACAAATAACTATGCATAATTTAGCATCAGATGAAGCTAACAAACAGATTTATACGGTATCTAAACTGTTTGAGTGCAAATGATATTCATATGTCACTAATGGCTGGTGCACATTGGCAATGAATGGCATGTTGTGTGAATCTCTCGGGACGTGCTGCTGATCTCGCTCTCAAATGGCTGGTTTTATATACATTATAATCAAATGTACAGATGAGTGAAACAGATTTTATTGTCCCAGGAGAGGCGAATGTTTCTTTAAATGAGA